>NW_027658604.1:0-27500 GCF_041902795.1 Electrophorus electricus | reverse complement strand
CGACCCCCCCACCCCCCCCACCGGGGGAGGGGGGGGGGGAACGCAT
The DNA here is from genome assembly GCF_041902795.1 of Electrophorus electricus. Taxonomy (NCBI): domain Eukaryota; kingdom Metazoa; phylum Chordata; class Actinopteri; order Gymnotiformes; family Gymnotidae; genus Electrophorus; species Electrophorus electricus. The sequence goes on along the minus strand of NW_027658604.1, from coordinate 27,454 downwards.
GTAACAACAACCTCCCTCCGCTCGCGCACGTAACGGAACAGAACAGACACCTTTCCGTGATCCGCCTGCGCAGGGGGTGAGAAAAGAAGCGAAAACGTGGGCAGCCAAAGCGGAGAGAACCCACCGGCAGCCACGCTCGCTTCTTTCTCGGGCGCAGGGGACCACGTTCCTGGCCAGGCCAGGAGCGGAGCCGAAACGAACCGAAACGAACCGAAGCGGGGGAGGAGAAGCTTGTGCACGGAGAACGGGCACTCAACCGCAGCGAACCCACCGACCGGATCTCACCGAGACAGCGACCGGGAACCGTCTGCTTTTAGGAAGACGGAGGCCAGGGGGCACCCCCCCACCTACGAACCTCCAACCGCGGTCCCGCCTGAGAAGGCAGGTCCGACAGATAGGAATAGCGACCCTCAGACAGGCGTAGCCCCGGGATGGACCCGGGGCCGCAATGTGCGTTCGAAATGTCGATGATCAATGTGTCCTGCAATTCACATTAGTTCTCGCAGCTGGCTGCGTTCTTCATCGACGCACGAGCCAAGTGATCCACCGCTAAGAGTTGTACTCTTTTATTTCAGGCTCAGTTTAGGTCTTTCACCACGACTACAAAGACAGGTTTAAAAGGTTTCACCAACCGGTCAGGCGCCCCCGTCTGCGAGTGTTGAAACGGGCGCGGGGTTGCGCTTTGCCCACACGCCCCACGTGGCAGACGAGTCAGTCTTTGAACCGCGGCCCTCCGCGCCCGCCCCGTCCGACCCCTCGAAAGGGGTGGAACTCACGTAGCGTGGGCCAAGCCCTAGGTACCTGCCGGGGGTCCCCCTGAGACTCCTTTCTGAGAGAGAGAAGCAGGGGAACCGGCTGCGCCACCCACCACCACCACGCCCCAGGACGCCGGTGGGCGGACGAACACAGGAAGGGCCATGGCCTGCCCCACGAGGAGCAGCGCTCGCAACCCCCCCCGGAAAGTCCGCTCGTCAGCGAGCAAGGGGACGGGGATGAATGACAAGGACAACAAAATAGGAAAACCCCTCGCGGTGGACGGAGGCAGCGGCCGTGCGAGCGAGAGGGAGGGCGCGGGACGGACCCGTACGACCCGCTCGACTCGCAGGCGCTTCTCCTGCCGGCAAGGTGAGGGGAAACCGGCCTTCGCCCGACGAGCGGGGACGCCGAGTTTTTTGAACGACGCGTCTCTCGCGCTGGAACCCAGAGAATACCGGGGCCTGCGGGGGGGGGGTGCTGAAGGACGACGCGGAGGAAGAGGCGGAGGACGAGGAAGGGGTGGGAGGGACTAGGCTCCTCCTTTATGCCTTCTGTCCAGCCTGACCTGCAAGCGACCACGTGTAACAGCAACCCCGAAGACCCTTTCGACCCTGGGCCCCGACGCGGGGGGACGGCGAAGTCGAGGGGGTCGGGAGAGGAGGCACGCCGGACAGCGTTACCCGTTAATGATCCTTTCGCAGGTTCACCTACGAAAACCTTGTTACGACTTTTACTTCCTCTAGATAGTCAAGTTTGATCGACTTCTCGGCGCTCCGCCAAGGCCCGCGAGGAGCCCCGGCGGGGCCGATCCGAGGACCTCACTAAACCATCCGATCGGTAGTAGCGACGGGCGGTGTGTACAAAGGGCAGGGACTTAATCAACGCGAGCTTATGACCCGCGCTTACTGGGAATTCCTCGTTCATGGGGAATAATTGCAATCCCCAGTCCCCATCACGAATGGGGTTCAGCGGATTACCCGCACCTCTCGGTGTAGGGTAGGCACACGCTGATCCAACCATTGTGGCGCGCGTGCAGCCCCGGACATCTAAGGGCATCACAGACCTGTTATTGCTCCATCTCGCGTGGCTGAACGCCACTTGTCCCTCTAAGAAGTTTGACGCCGACCGCGGAGGGCCGCGTAACTATTTAGCATGCCGGAGTCTCGTTCGTTATCGGAATTAACCAGACAAATCGCTCCACCAACTAAGAACGGCCATGCACCACCACCCACAGAATCGAGAAAGAGCTATCAATCTGTCAATCCTTTCCGTGTCCGGGCCGGGTGAGGTTTCCCGTGTTGAGTCAAATTAAGCCGCAGGCTCCACTCCTGGTGGTGCCCTTCCGTCAATTCCTTTAAGTTTCAGCTTTGCAACCATACTCCCCCCGGAACCCACAGACTCGTGGTTTCCCTCACGCTGCCCGGCGGGTCATGGGAATAACGCCGCCGGATCGCGGGTCGGCATAGTTTACGGTCGGAACTACGACGGTATCTGATCGTCTTCGAACCTCCGACTTTCGTTCTTGATTAATGAAAACATTCTTGGCAAATGCTTTCGCTTTCGTCCGTCTTGCGCCGGTCCAAGAATTTCACCTCTAGCGGCGCAATACGAATGCCCCCGGCCGTCCCTCTTAATCATGGCCCTGGTTCAGGAAACCCACAAAATAGAACCGGAGTCCTATTCCATTATTCCTAGCTCAGGTATTCAGGCGAGAAGCGGGCCCGCTTTGAACACTCTAATTTTTTCAAAGTAAACGCTCCGAGCCCCGTCCGGACACCCAGCCAAGGGCATCCGGGGGGCACCGGGAGACAGGGTCTGAGACAGGCGGTGGCACGCCTCGCGGCGGACCGCCAGCCCACTCCCGACATCCAACTACGAGCTTTTTAACTGCAGCAACTTTAATATACGCTATTGGAGCTGGAATTACCGCGGCTGCTGGCACCAGACTTGCCCTCCAATGGGTCCTCACCCATGGGTTTAGGATACGCTCATTCCGATTACAGGGCCTCGAAAGAGACCTGTATCGTTATTTTTCGTCACTACCTCCCCGTGTCGGGAATGGGTAATTTGCGCGCCTGCTGCCTTCCTTGGATGTGGTAGCCGTTTCTCAGGCTCCCTCTCCGGAATCGAACCCTGATTCCCCGTTACCCGTGGTCACCATGGTAGCCGACTATGGTACCATCGAAAGTTGATAGGGCAGACATTCGAATGAGACGTCGCCGCCGCGGAGGGCGCGCGATCGGCCCGAGGTTATCTAGAGTCACCAAAGCGGCCGGGGGGCCCGAGCCCCCCGGATGGGTTTTGGGTCTGATAAATGCACGCATCCCCCGAAGGGTCAGCGCTCGTTTGCATGTATTAGCTCTAGAATTACCACAGTTATCCGAGTAACGTGTGGAGCGATCAAAGGAACCATAACTGATTTAATGAGCCATTCGCAGTTTCACTGTACCGGCCGTGTGCACTTAGACCTGCATGGCTTAATCTTTGAGACAAGCATATGTTACTGGCAGGATCAACCAGGTAGTTTGCACCGTGGTCTGGGATGAACCACGAGTGACATCCGCCTCCCCTTCCGGGGGCTAGGAAGCAGCGGGTTGTAAGTGCGTGCGCCGTCAGGTCCAGACGCCATACAGGGCTACCCAGGACAGCTTCCGCGGCCAGTGTAAACGTGCTCGCGCACCGCCCTCTGGCCTTCGGACGCCGACCTCTCACCTTGATGCAAAGCTGTCCCATCCGGTCATGCCCGCACCGTACCCCGTCCACCTCCTCCGGAGGTGCGGACGGCCGACTCCAGGTGCTTTCGGCGTTCCCTCTCTTCACGCCGTTTTGATTTTCGTGGGCCGCTGGTGGGGGGACAAGGGAAAGACCTCGTCGAATTCCCTCCCCCCTAGCCTCGCTCAACCTACGTTTCGTGATGTAACCAAGAAGAGTGATTCGTGGGCCCAGGTAGGTTTGAAGAGGAGGCCAACAAAGCAGGGCACTCCCTTCCTCCCAAACCACAGACACCAGTATAGGACAACTGAGTAGACAGACTGGCCGTCTGAGTCTCCCCCAGAGAGTTCTGGGATGGGTTACAAATAACCCCCACCCCCCATCAGAGGCTTGACCCGCTAGAACCAGGGAGGATCTGTCAAAACCGCTCTCCACATCAGAAGTTCTGGATCAGCCGGGGCTGGTCGGCAGACGTCCACCTAAGGCCGTGGCCTAACCCCGTGTGGGGGGATAGCGCTCGCACCCGTACACGTGGACACCCGCTCGTCAAATGGCTGGCTCCTCACTTACCGTAGGGGGAATGGTTTGCCTACCCCTGGCGGGTCTGGTACTCCACTCTACCAAACAAGGAAGCAACACACCAATAGACCCCTGCAACACCGGGCAGCTTTGGGCAGTGTCACTACACTCCTCCTTGTTCTTCACGTTCCTTCCGTGGTGATTTTTTTTTTTTTTTCGTGGCCATTGCCGTGCATGGCTTCCCCATCGCTTTGCATGCTCTCCATTGCCTCGTGCTGCTTCACCATTGGTCTCACCTGGAGACCGAAGCCGCTCTCCCAGTAACCCGATGGTACCTGGCCAGAAAACCCCGTGCCCGATTTCATCTAGGACAAGGGCCAAACCACAGACCGTGCCCGTCCAGGGTCAACCCCTGGTCGGACAGGCCTGGTGGGTCGATACCATGGATGTGGCAGGCCGACGAGAATCCACTGGTACATTTACAAACACGCCCACCCTGGTGGCATGGCTGTACGACCCATCGTCGAAGCACGCTGCGGCGGACTGAGCCATTGGATCCAGTTGCCTGGGCGTACACTCAGCCCAACAGACGCACTCGGGTCGGGGAGAGCAAAGCAGACTGTGTGCCTGGATGTGCCCACTTCCATAGGGGAATCGGCATGATGGTTCACTTAACCCGAGGAGGGCTCCCCTCGCGGGATAAGCACCCCCCTCGGGGGATGGGGGGGGGGGGGGCATCCAGAGCACACCACTTTCCGGTAGGGGACAGGCGTTTGATCATGTGTCCGAGGGAGAGCTCCCCTTGCCGGCCGAACACCCCTCGGACTCCCCTTGGGCTTCCAGAGAACGCCACTGGATGAATTTAGTGCTTGGACCCCATTGATTCTCTTTGCTCTCCCATATACCCGACGGGACCTATTTGCAAAACCCCGTGCCAACCAGACCTCCAGGAAGGGGGCTGGCGGCTAACCATGCCCAGCAGGGTGCACCCTGGTCGGACACTTTGGGAGGGTCGAGAGCCTGGAAGTGCCACCCGGGGGAGTAATTCTGATTTCCGTTTTAATGCACTCAGGGACAGCCCGAGGACCTCTGTAGTGCACCTGAGGCGGACTGAGCCGTCGGGTCCAGGGGTCTGGAGTTCGGAACCTCCAGGGTTCACCTGGCTGTTCTCTTAGCCCGGCAGGGTGCACCCTGGTCGGACACTTTGGGAGGGTCGAGAGCCTGGATGTGCCACCCCGACGAGTAATGAGTTTTCCCTTCGTATCTCTTCCGGACCAGGTCCGATTCGCACGAAACTCGCTGGGCATGGCCAGGAGCGCCCCCTGCTGCCCACGCCACCGTCCCCGCGCTTCTACTCCCGAGGGCCGAGGAGACAGCGAAGCGTGGGTCGGGTCGCCTGCTTCCAGGGTCTCCCTGGTACTCTCCAGTCTCCCGAGTCCATCGGGTCCGACCTCGTATTTTTAGCCCAGACGGGGAATGAGAAAGGGGCCCCCGACCGCCCGAGGGCGGGCGCTCGCTTCTCAGCCTAGGAACGTCCGATTCCCACGAAACTTTTACGCCAGACGTTCCTGGCAGCGAGCGCGTTCAAAGGTGACCCGCGCTGCTTCTCTCCTCCCAAGGGCCGAAGAGATATTCGTCTTCAAACCCGACCGGCCCTGTGTTTGCCGCCCCGGCGGTTTTAAAAAATCATAGCGTAAAAACGGTGGGTGCGCTTCGCCTGCCGCTTGGACAGCGTTAAACGGCAGCCCCGGCTCTTTCCAAAGGGCCCTCAACCGACTTTCTGCTCCCAAGGAGCCCAGAGATATGAAACCGAAAAATCAAAACCCCGTGCCAACCAGACCTCCAGGAAGGGGGCTGGCGGCTAACCATGCCCGGCAGGGTGCACCCTGGTCGGACGCTTTGGGAGGGTCGAGAGCCTGGATGTGCCACCCCGACGAGTAATGAGTTTTCCCTTCGTATCTCTTCCGGACCAGGTCCGATTCGCACGAAACTCGCTGGGCATGGCCAGGAGCGCCCCCTGCTGCCCACGCCACCGTCCCCGCGCTTCTACTCCCGAGGGCCGAGGAGACAGCGAAGCGTGGGTCGGGTCGCCTGCTTCCAGGGTCTCCCTGGTACTCTCCAGTCTCCCGAGTCCATCGGGTCCGACCTCGTATTTTTAGCCCAGACGGGGAATGAGAAAGGGGCCCCCGACCGCCCGAGGGCGGGCGCTCGCTTCTCAGCCTAGGAACGTCCGATTCCCACGAAACTTTTACGCCAGACGTTCCTGGCAGCGAGCGCGTTCAAAGGTGACCCGCGCTGCTTCTCTCCTCCCAAGGGCCGAAGAGATATTCGTCTTCAAACCCGACCGGCCCTGTGTTTGCCGCCCCGGCGGTTTTAAAAAATCATAGCGTAAAAACGGTGGGTGCGCTTCGCCTGCCGCTTGGACAGCGTTAAACGGCAGCCCCGGCTCTTTCCAAAGGGCCCTCAACCGACTTTCTGCTCCCAAGGAGCCCAGAGATATGAAACCGATAAATCAAAACCCCGTGCCAACCAGACCTCCAGGAAGGGGGCTGGCGGCTAACCATGCCCGGCAGGGTGCACCCTGGTCGGACGCTTTGGGAGGGTCGAGAGCCTGGATGTGCCACCCCGACGAGTAATGAGTTTTCCCTTCGTATCTCTTCCGGACCAGGTCCGATTCGCACGAAACTCGCTGGGCATGGCCAGGAGCGCCCCCTGCTGCCCACGCCACCGTCCCCGCGCTTCTACTCCCGAGGGCCGAGGAGACAGCGAAGCGTGGGTCGGGTCGCCTGCTTCCAGGGTCTCCCTGGTACTCTCCAGTCTCCCGAGTCCATCGGGTCCGACCTCGTATTTTTAGCCCAGACGGGGAATGAGAAAGGGGCCCCCGACCGCCCGAGGGCGGGCGCTCGCTTCTCAGCCTAGGAACGTCCGATTCCCACGAAACTTTTACGCCAGACGTTCCTGGCAGCGAGCGCGTTCAAAGGTGACCCGCGCTGCTTCTCTCCTCCCAAGGGCCGAAGAGATATTCGTCTTCAAACCCGACCGGCCCTGTGTTTGCCGCCCCGGCGGTTTTAAAAAATCATAGCGTAAAAACGGTGGGTGCGCTTCGCCTGCCGCTTGGACAGCGTTAAACGGCAGCCCCGGCTCTTTCCAAAGGGCCCTCAACCGACTTTCTGCTCCCAAGGAGCCCAGAGATATGAAACCGATAAATCAAAACCCCGTGCCAACCAGACCTCCAGGAAGGGGGCTGGCGGCTAACCATGCCCGGCAGGGTGCACCCTGGTCGGACGCTTTGGGAGGGTCGAGAGCCTGGATGTGCCACCCCGACGAGTAATGAGTTTTCCCTTCGTATCTCTTCCGGACCAGGTCCGATTCGCACGAAACTCGCTGGGCATGGCCAGGAGCGCCCCCTGCTGCCCAGGCCTGGCTCTGGGCCTGGGCACACTTCATTCACTTTGTACCTTTAAATCATACTACTACTACTACTACTACCACCAGAATTCCAGGGCCAAGAGGTCACACAGTCATACACAGCAAAGTAGCTCTGGGCCTGGGCACACTTCAAGAAGTTTGTCCCTTTATATAAGCCTAGAAATAGACTTCCAGGCCCAAGAGTTCAAACACATTCATGCCCAGCAAAGTAGCTCTGGGCCTGGGCACACTTCAATCACTTTGTGCCTTTAAATCATACTACTACTACCAGACTTCCAGGCCCAAGAGGTCAAACACAGTCATGCCCAGCAAAGTAGCTCTGGGCCTGGGCACACTTCATTCACTTTGTGCCTTTAAATCATACTACTACTACCACCAGAATTCCAGGGCCAAGAGGTCACACAGTCATACACAGCAAAGTAGCTCTGGGCCTGGGCACACTTCAAGAAGTTTGACCCTTTATATAAGCCTAGAAATAGACTTCCAGAGCCAAGAGGTCAAACACAGTCATGCACAGCAAAGTAGCTCTGGGCCTGGGCACACTTCAAGCACTTTGTGCCTTTAAATCATACTACTACTACTACTACTACTACTACTACTACTACTACTACCAGACTTCCAGGCCCAAGAGTTCAAACACATTCATGCCCAGCAAAGTAGCTCTGGGCCTGGGCACACTTCATTCACTTTGTGCCTTTAAATCATACTACTACTACCACCAGACTTCCAGGGCCAAGAGGTCAACCACAGTCATGCACAGCAAAGTAGCTCTGGGCCTGGGCACACTTCAAGATGTTTGACCCTTTATATAAGCCTAGAAATAGACTTCCAGGCCCAAGAGTTCAAACACATTCATGCCCAGCAAAGTAGCTCTGGGCCTGGGCACACTTCAATCACTTTGTGCCTTTAAATCATACTACTACTACCACCAGACTTCCAGGCCCAAGAGTTCAAACACATTCATGCCCAGCAAAGTAGCTCTGGGCCTGGGCACACTTCAATCACTTTGTGCCTTTAAATCATACTACTACTACCACCAGACTTCCAGGCCCAAGAGGTCAAACACAGTCATGCCCAGCAAAGTAGCTCTGGGCCTGGGCACACTTCAATCACTTTGTGCCTTTAAATCATACTACTACTACCAGACTTCCAGGCCCAAGAGTTCAAACACATTCATGCCCAGCAAAGTAGCTCTGGGCCTGGGCACACTTCATTCACTTTGTGCCTTTAAATCATACTACTACTACCACCAGACTTCCAGGGCCAAGAGGTCAACCACAGTCATGCACAGCAAAGTAGCTCTGGGCCTGGGCACACTTCAAGATGTTTGACCCTTTATATAAGCCTAGAAATAGACTTCCAGGCCCAAGAGTTCAAACACATTCATGCCCAGCAAAGTAGCTCTGGGCCTGGGCACACTTCAATCACTTTGTGCCTTTAAATCATACTACTACTACCACCAGACTTCCAGGCCCAAGAGGTCAAACACAGTCATGCCCAGCAAAGTAGCTCTGGGCCTGGGCACACTTCAATCACTTTGTGCCTTTAAATCATACTACTACTACCAGACTTCCAGGCCCAAGAGTTCAAACACATTCATGCCCAGCAAAGTAGCTCTGGGCCTGGGCACACTTCAAGATGTTTGACCCTGTATATAAGCCTAGAAATAGACTTCCAGAGCCAAGAGGTCAAACACAGTCATGCCCAGCAAAGTAGCTCTGGGCCTGGGCACACTTCATTCACTTTGTGCCTTTAAATCATACTACTACTACCAGACTTCCAGGCCCAAGAGTTCAAACACATTCATGCCCAGCAAAGTAGCTCTGGGCCTGGGCACACTTCAATCACTTTGTGCCTTTAAATCATACTACTACTACCAGACTTCCAGGCCCCAGAGGTCAAACACAGTCATGCCCAGCAAAGTAGCTCTGGGCCTGGGCACACTTCAAGAAGTTTGACCCTTTATATAAGCCTAGAAATAGACTTCCAGAGCCAAGAGGTCAAACACAGTCATGCACAGCAAAGTAGCTCTGGGCCTGGGCACACTTCATTCACTTTGTGCCTTTAAATCATACTACTACTACCACCAGACTTCCAGGCCCAAGAGGTCAAACACATTCATGCCCAGCAAAGTAGCTCTGGGCCTGGGCACACTTCAATCACTTTGTGCCTTTAAATCATACTACTACTACCAGACTTCCAGGCCCAAGAGGTCAAACACAGTCATGCCCAGCAAAGTAGCTCTGGGCCTGGGCACACTTCAATCACTTTGTGCCTTTAAATCATACTACTACTACCAGACTTCCAGGCCCAAGAGTTCAAACACATTCATGCCCAGCAAAGTAGCTCTGGGCCTGGGCACACTTCAAGATGTTTGACCCTGTATATAAGCCTAGAAATAGACTTCCAGAGCCAAGAGGTCAAACACAGTCATGCCCAGCAAAGTAGCTCTGGGCCTGGGCACACTTCATTCACTTTGTGCCTTTAAATCATACTACTACTACCAGACTTCCAGGCCCAAGAGTTCAAACACATTCATGCCCAGCAAAGTAGCTCTGGGCCTGGGCACACTTCAATCACTTTGTGCCTTTAAATCATACTACTACTACCAGACTTCCAGGCCCCAGAGGTCAAACACAGTCATGCCCAGCAAAGTAGCTCTGGGCCTGGGCACACTTCAAGAAGTTTGACCCTTTATATAAGCCTAGAAATAGACTTCCAGAGCCAAGAGGTCAAACACAGTCATGCCCAGCAAAGTAGCTCTGGGCCTGGGCACACTTCATTCACTTTGTACCTTTAAATCATACTACTACTACCAGACTTCCAGGCCCAAGACGTCAAACACAGTCATGCCCAGCAAAGTAGCTCTGGGCCTGGGCACACTTCATTCACTTTGTACCTTTAAATCATACTACTACTACTACTACTACTACTACTACTACTACTACTACTACCAGACTTCCAGGCCCAAGAGTTCAAACACATTCATGCCCAGCAAAGTAGCTCTGGGCCTGGGCTCACTTCAATCACTTTGTGCCTTTAAATCATACTACTACTACCACCAGACTTCCAGGCCCAAGAGGTCAAACACAGTCATGCCCAGCAAAGTAGCTCTGGGCCTGGGCACACTTCAATCACTTTGTGCCTTTAAATCATACTACTACTACCAGACTTCCAGGCCCAAGAGTTCAAACACATTCATGCCCAGCAAAGTAGCTCTGGGCCTGGGCACACTTCAAGATGTTTGACCCTTTATATAAGCCTAGAAATAGACTTCCAGGCCCAAGAGGTCAAACACAGTCATGCCCAGCAAAGTAGCTCTGGGCCTGGGCACACTTCATTCACTTTGTACCTTTAAATCATACTACTACTACTACTACTACTACTACTACTACTACTACTACTACTACCAGACTTCCAGGCCCAAGAGGTCAAACACAGTCATGCCCAGCAAAGTAGCTCTGGGCCTGGGCACACTTCATTCACTTTGTGCCTTTAAATCATACTACTACTACCACCAGAATTCCAGGGCCAAGAGGTCACACAGTCATACACAGCAAAGTAGCTCTGGGCCTGGGCACACTTCAAGAAGTTTGACCCTTTATATAAGCCTAGAAATAGACTTCCAGGCCCAAGAGGTCAAACACAGTCATGCCCAGCAAAGTAGCTCTGGGCCTGGGCACACTTCATTCACTTTGTACCTTTAAATCATACTACTACTACTACTACTACTACTACTACTACTACCAGACTTCCAGGCCCAAGAGGTCAAACACAGTCATGCCCAGCAAAGTAGATCTGGGCCTGGGCACACTTCAAGAAGTTTGACCCTTTATATAAGCCTAGAAATAGACTTTCAGGCCCAAGAGGTCAAACACAGTCATGCCCAGCAAAGTAGCTGTGGGCCTGGGCACACTTCATTCACTTTGTACCTTTAAATCATACTACTACTACTACTACTACTACTACTACTACTACTACTACTACTACTACTACCAGACTTCCAGGCCCAAGAGGTCAAACACAGTCATGCCCAGCAAAGTAGATCTGGGCCTGGGCACACTTCAAGAAGTTTGACCCTTTATATAAGCCTAGAAATAGACTTCCAGGCCCAAGAGGTCAAACACAGTCATGCCCAGCAAAGTAGCTCTGGGCCTGGGCACACTTCATTCACTTTGTACCTTTAAATCATACTACTACTACTACTACTACTACTACTACTACTACTACTACTACCAGACTTCCAGGCCCAAGAGGTCAAACACAGTCATGCCCAGCAAAGTAGCTCTGGGCCTGGGCACACTTCAAGAAGTTTGACCCTTTATATAAGCCTAGAAATAGACTTCCAGGCCCAAGAGTTCAAACACATTCATGCCCAGCAAAGTAGCTCTGGGCCTGGGCACACTTCAATCACTTTGTGCCTTTAAATCATACTACTACTACCACCAGACTTCCAGGCCCAAGAGGTCAAACACAGTCATGCCCAGCAAAGTAGCTCTGGGCCTGGGCACACTTCAATCACTTTGTGCCTTTAAATCATACTACTACTACTACTACTACCAGACTTCCAGGCCCAAGAGGTCAAACACAGTCATGCCCAGCAAAGTAGCTCTGGGCCTGGGCACACTTCATTCACTTTGTACCTTTAAATCATACTACTACTACTACTACTACCACCAGAATTCCAGGGCCAAGAGGTCACACAGTCATACACAGCAAAGTAGCTCTGGGCCTGGGCACACTTCAAGAAGTTTGTCCCTTTATATAAGCCTAGAAATAGACTTCCAGGCCCAAGAGTTCAAACACATTCATGCCCAGCAAAGTAGCTCTGGGCCTGGGCACACTTCAATCACTTTGTGCCTTTAAATCATACTACTACTACCAGACTTCCAGGCCCAAGAGGTCAAACACAGTCATGCCCAGCAAAGTAGCTCTGGGCCTGGGCACACTTCATTCACTTTGTGCCTTTAAATCATACTACTACTACCACCAGAATTCCAGGGCCAAGAGGTCACACAGTCATACACAGCAAAGTAGCTCTGGGCCTGGGCACACTTCAAGAAGTTTGACCCTTTATATAAGCCTAGAAATAGACTTCCAGAGCCAAGAGGTCAAACACAGTCATGCACAGCAAAGTAGCTCTGGGCCTGGGCACACTTCAAGCACTTTGTGCCTTTAAATCATACTACTACTACTACTACTACTACTACTACTACTACTACTACCAGACTTCCAGGCCCAAGAGTTCAAACACATTCATGCCCAGCAAAGTAGCTCTGGGCCTGGGCACACTTCATTCACTTTGTGCCTTTAAATCATACTACTACTACCACCAGACTTCCAGGGCCAAGAGGTCAACCACAGTCATGCACAGCAAAGTAGCTCTGGGCCTGGGCACACTTCAAGATGTTTGACCCTTTATATAAGCCTAGAAATAGACTTCCAGGCCCAAGAGTTCAAACACATTCATGCCCAGCAAAGTAGCTCTGGGCCTGGGCACACTTCAATCACTTTGTGCCTTTAAATCATACTACTACTACCACCAGACTTCCAGGCCCAAGAGTTCAAACACATTCATGCCCAGCAAAGTAGCTCTGGGCCTGGGCACACTTCAATCACTTTGTGCCTTTAAATCATACTACTACTACCACCAGACTTCCAGGCCCAAGAGGTCAAACACAGTCATGCCCAGCAAAGTAGCTCTGGGCCTGGGCACACTTCAATCACTTTGTGCCTTTAAATCATACTACTACTACCAGACTTCCAGGCCCAAGAGTTCAAACACATTCATGCCCAGCAAAGTAGCTCTGGGCCTGGGCACACTTCATTCACTTTGTGCCTTTAAATCATACTACTACTACCACCAGACTTCCAGGGCCAAGAGGTCAACCACAGTCATGCACAGCAAAGTAGCTCTGGGCCTGGGCACACTTCAAGATGTTTGACCCTTTATATAAGCCTAGAAATAGACTTCCAGGCCCAAGAGTTCAAACACATTCATGCCCAGCAAAGTAGCTCTGGGCCTGGGCACACTTCAATCACTTTGTGCCTTTAAATCATACTACTACTACCACCAGACTTCCAGGCCCAAGAGGTCAAACACAGTCATGCCCAGCAAAGTAGCTCTGGGCCTGGGCACACTTCAATCACTTTGTGCCTTTAAATCATACTACTACTACCAGACTTCCAGGCCCAAGAGTTCAAACACATTCATGCCCAGCAAAGTAGCTCTGGGCCTGGGCACACTTCAAGATGTTTGACCCTGTATATAAGCCTAGAAATAGACTTCCAGAGCCAAGAGGTCAAACACAGTCATGCCCAGCAAAGTAGCTCTGGGCCTGGGCACACTTCATTCACTTTGTGCCTTTAAATCATACTACTACTACCAGACTTCCAGGCCCAAGAGTTCAAACACATTCATGCCCAGCAAAGTAGCTCTGGGCCTGGGCACACTTCAATCACTTTGTGCCTTTAAATCATACTACTACTACCAGACTTCCAGGCCCCAGAGGTCAAACACAGTCATGCCCAGCAAAGTAGCTCTGGGCCTGGGCACACTTCAAGAAGTTTGACCCTTTATATAAGCCTAGAAATAGACTTCCAGAGCCAAGAGGTCAAACACAGTCATGCACAGCAAAGTAGCTCTGGGCCTGGGCACACTTCATTCACTTTGTGCCTTTAAATCATACTACTACTACCACCAGACTTCCAGGCCCAAGAGGTCAAACACATTCATGCCCAGCAAAGTAGCTCTGGGCCTGGGCACACTTCAATCACTTTGTGCCTTTAAATCATACTACTACTACCAGACTTCCAGGCCCAAGAGGTCAAACACAGTCATGCCCAGCAAAGTAGCTCTGGGCCTGGGCACACTTCAATCACTTTGTGCCTTTAAATCATACTACTACTACCAGACTTCCAGGCCCAAGAGTTCAAACACATTCATGCCCAGCAAAGTAGCTCTGGGCCTGGGCACACTTCATTCACTTTGTGCCTTTAAATCATACTACTACTACCACCAGAATTCCAGGGCCAAGAGGTCACACAGTCATACACAGCAAAGTAGCTCTGGGCCTGGGCACACTTCAAGAAGTTTGACCCTTTATATAAGCCTAGAAATAGACTTCCAGAGCCAAGAGGTCAAACACAGTCATGCACAGCAAAGTAGCTCTGGGCCTGGGCACACTTCAAGCACTTTGTGCCTTTAAATCATACTACTACTACTACTACTACTACTACTACTACTACTACTACCAGACTTCCAGGCCCAAGAGTTCAAACACATTCATGCCCAGCAAAGTAGCTCTGGGCCTGGGCACACTTCATTCACTTTGTGCCTTTAAATCATACTACTACTACCACCAGACTTCCAGGGCCAAGAGGTCAACCACAGTCATGCACAGCAAAGTAGCTCTGGGCCTGGGCACACTTCAAGATGTTTGACCCTTTATATAAGCCTAGAAATAGACTTCCAGGCCCAAGAGTTCAAACACAGTCATGCACAGCAAAGTAGCTCTGGGCCTGGGCACACTTCATTCACTTTGTACCTTTAAATCATACTACTACTACCACCAGACTTCCAGGCCCAAGAGGTCAAACACATTCATGCCCAGCAAAGTAGCTCTGGGCCTGGGCACACTTCAATCACTTTGTGCCTTTAAATCATACTACTACTACCACCAGACTTCCAGGCCCTGGAGGTCACACCTTCATGCCTAGCAAGGTTGCTTTACACCTGCGCACACTTCAGACCGTTTCACTCTTTTAATCATTCAAAGTACCACATTTCCAGACCCAAGAGGTCACAGAATCATACCCAGCAAAGTAGCTCTGGGCCTGGGCACACTTCAATCACTTTGTGCCTTTAAATCATACTACTACTACCAGACTTCCAGGCCCCAGAGGTCAAACACAGTCATGCCCAGCAAAGTAGCTCTGGGCCTGGGCACACTTCAAGAAGTTTGACCCTTTATATAAGCCTAGAAATAGACTTCCAGAGCCAAGAGGTCAAACACAGTCATGCACAGCAAAGTAGCTCTGGGCCTGGGCACACTTCATTCACTTTGTACCTTTAAATCATACTACTACTACCAGACTTCCAGGCCCAAGAGTTCAAACACATTCATGCCCAGCAAAGTAGCTCTGGGCCTGGGCACACTTCAATCACTTTGTGTCTTTAAATCATACTACTACTACCAGACTTCCAGGCCCCAGAGGTCAAACACAGTCATGCCCAGCAAAGTAGCTCTGGGCCTGGGCACACTTCAAGAAGTTTGACCCTTTATATAAGCCTAGAAATAGACTTTCAGGCCCAAGAGGTCAAACACAGTCATGCCCAGCAAAGTAGCTGTGGGCCTGGGCACACTTCATTCACTTTGTACCTTTAAATCATACTACTACTACTACTACTACTACTACTACTACTACTACTACTACTACTACCAGACTTCCAGGCCCAAGAGGTCAAACACAGTCATGCCCAGCAAAGTAGCTCTGGGCCTGGGCACACTTCAAGAAGTTTGACCCTTTATATAAGCCTAGAAATAGACTTCCAGGCCCAAGAGTTCAAACACATTCATGCCCAGCAAAGTAGCTCTGGGCCTGGGCACACTTCAATCACTTTGTGCCTTTAAATCATACTACTACTACCACCAGACTTCCAGGCCCAAGAGGTCAAACACAGTCATGCCCAGCAAAGTAGCTCTGGGCCTGGGCACACTTCAATCACTTTGTGCCTTTAAATCATACTACTACTACCAGACTTCCAGGCCCAAGAGTTCAAACACATTCATGCCCAGCAAAGTAGCTCTGGGCCTGGGCACACTTCATTCACTTTGTGCCTTTAAATCATACTACTACTACCACCAGACTTCCAGGGCCAAGAGGTCAACCACAGTCATGCACAGCAAAGTAGCTCTGGGCCTGGGCACACTTCATTCACTTTGTGCCTTTAAATCATACTACTACTACCACCAGACTTCCAGGCCCAAGAGGTCAAACACATTCATGCCCAGCAAAGTAGCTCTGGGCCTGGGCACACTTCAATCACTTTGTGCCTTTAAATCATACTACTACTACCAGACTTCCAGGCCCAAGAGGTCAAACACAGTCATGCCCAGCAAAGTAGCTCTGGGCCTGGGCACACTTCAATCACTTTGTGCCTTTAAATCATACTACTACTACCAGACTTCCAGGCCCAAGAGTTCAAACACATTCATGCCCAGCAAAGTAGCTCTGGGCCTGGGCACACTTCAAGATGTTTGACCCTGTATATAAGCCTAGAAATAGACTTCCAGAGCCAAGAGGTCAAACACAGTCATGCCCAGCAAAGTAGCTCTGGGCCTGGGCACACTTCATTCACTTTGTGCCTTTAAATCATACTACTACTACCAGACTTCCAGGCCCAAGAGTTCAAACACATTCATGCCCAGCAAAGTAGCTCTGGGCCTGGGCACACTTCAATCACTTTGTGCCTTTAAATCATACTACTACTACCAGACTTCCAGGCCCCAGAGGTCAAACACAGTCATGCCCAGCAAAGTAGCTCTGGGCCTGGGCACACTTCAAGAAGTTTGACCCTTTATATAAGCCTAGAAATAGACTTCCAGAGCCAAGAGGTCAAACACAGTCATGCCCAGCAAAGTAGCTCTGGGCCTGGGCACACTTCATTCACTTTGTACCTTTAAATCATACTACTACTACCAGACTTCCAGGCCCAAGACGTCAAACACAGTCATGCCCAGCAAAGTAGCTCTGGGCCTGGGCACACTTCATTCACTTTGTACCTTTAAATCATACTACTACTACTACTACTACTACTACTACTACTACTACTACCAGACTTCCAGGCCCAAGAGTTCAAACACATTCATGCCCAGCAAAGTAGCTCTGGGCCTGGGCACACTTCAATCACTTTGTGCCTTTAAATCATACTACTACTACCACCAGACTTCCAGGCCCAAGAGGTCAAACACAGTCATGCCCAGCAAAGTAGCTCTGGGCCTGGGCACACTTCAATCACTTTGTGCCTTTAAATCATACTACTACTACCACCAGACTTCCAGGCCCAAGAGGTCAAACACAGTCATGCCCAGCAAAGTAGCTCTGGGCCTGGGCACACTTCAATCACTTTGTGCCTTTAAATCATACTACTACTACCAGACTTCCAGGCCCAAGAGTTCAAACACATTCATGCCCAGCAAAGTAGCTCTGGGCCTGGGCACACTTCAAGATGTTTGACCCTTTATATAAGCCTAGAAATAGACTTCCAGGCCCAAGAGGTCAAACACAGTCATGCCCAGCAAAGTAGCTCTGGGCCTGGGCACACTTCATTCACTTTGTACCTTTAAATCATACTACTACTACTACTACTACTACTACTACTACTACTACTACCAGACTTCCAGGCCCAAGAGGTCAAACACAGTCATGCCCAGCAAAGTAGCTCTGGGCCTGGGCACACTTCATTCACTTTGTGCCTTTAAATCATACTACTACTACCACCAGAATTCCAGGGCCAAGAGGTCACACAGTCATACACAGCAAAGTAGCTCTGGGCCTGGGCACACTTCAAGAAGTTTGACCCTTTATATAAGCCTAGAAATAGACTTCCAGGCCCAAGAGGTCAAACACAGTCATGCCCAGCAAAGTAGCTCTGGGCCTGGGCACACTTCATTCACTTTGTACCTTTAAATCATACTACTACTACTACTACTACTACTACTACCAGACTTCCAGGCCCAAGAGGTCAAACACAGTCATGCCCAGCAAAGTAGCTCTGGGCCTGGGCACACTGCAATCACTTTGTGCCTTTAAATCATACTACTACTACCACCAGACTTCCAGGGCCAAGAGGTCAAACACATTCATGCCCAGCAAAGTAGCTCTGGGCCTGGGCACACTTCAATCACTTTGT
This sequence comes from Electrophorus electricus, assembly GCF_041902795.1. Lineage (NCBI taxonomy): Eukaryota > Metazoa > Chordata > Actinopteri > Gymnotiformes > Gymnotidae > Electrophorus > Electrophorus electricus. The sequence goes on along the minus strand of NW_027658604.1, from coordinate 9,123 downwards.
GCCTTTAAATCATACTACTACTACCAGACTTCCAGGCCCAAGAGGTCAAACACAGTCATGCCCAGCAAAGTAGCTCTGGGCCTGGGCACACTTCATTCACTTTGTGCCTTTAAATCATACTACTACTACCACCACCAGACTTCCAGGGCCAAGAGGTCAACCACAGTCATGCACAGCAAAGTAGCTCTGGGCCTGGGCACACTTCAAGATGTTTGACCCTTTATATAAGCCTAGAAATAGACTTCCAGGCCCAAGAGTTCAAACACAGTCATGCACAGCAAAGTAGCTCTGGGCCTGGGCACACTTCATTCACTTTGTACCTTTAAATCATACTACTACTACCACCAGACTTCCAGGCCCAAGAGGTCAAACACATTCATGCCCAGCAAAGTAGCTCTGGGCCTGGGCACACTTCAATCACTTTGTGCCTTTAAATCATACTACTACTACCAGACTTCCAGGCCCAAGAGGTCAAACATAGTCATGCCCAGCAAAGTAGCTCTGGGCCTGGGCACACTTCAATCACTTTGTGCCTTTAAATCATACTACTACTACCAGACTTCCAGGCCCAAGACGTCAAACACAGTCATGCCCAGCAAAGTAGCTCTGGGCCTGGGCACACTTCATTCACTTTGTGCCTTTAAATCATACTACTACTACCACCAGACTTCCAGGGCCAAGAGGTCAACCACAGTCATGCACAGCAAAGTAGCTCTGGGCCTGGGCACAATTCAAGATGTTTGACCCTTTATATAAGCCTAGAAATAGACTTCCAGGCCCAAGAGTTCAAACACAGTCATTCACAGCAAAGTAGCTCTGGGCCTGGGCACACTTCATTCACTTTGTACCTTTAAATCATACTACTACTACCACCAGACTTCCAGGCCCAAGAGGTCAAACACATTCATGCCCAGCAAAGTAGCTCTGGGCCTGGGCACACTTCAATCACTTTGTGCCTTTAAATCATACTACTACTACCAGACTTCCAGGCCCAAGAGGTCAAACACATTCATGCCCAGCAAAGTAGCTCTGTGCCTGGGCACACTTCAATCACTTTGTGCCTTTAAATCATACTACTACTACTACCAGACTTCCAGACCCAAGAGGTCAAACACAGTCATGCCCAGCAAAGTAGCTCTGGGCCTGGGCACACTTCAAGAAGTTTGACCCTTTATATAAGCCTAGAAATAGACTTCCAGGCCCAAGAGGTCAAACACATTCATGCCCAGCAAAGTAGCTCTGGGCCTGGGCACACTTCAATCACTTTGTGCCTTTAAATCATACTACTACTACCAGACTTCCAGGCCCAAGAGGTCAAACACAGTCATGCCCAGCAAAGTAGCTCTGGGCCTGGGCACACTTCATTCACTTTGTGCCTTTAAATCATACTACTACTACCACCAGAATTCCAGGGCCAAGAGGTCACACAGTCATACACAGCAAAGTAGCTCTGGGCCTGGGCACACTTCAAGAAGTTTGACCCTTTATATAAGCCTAGAAATAGACTTCCAGGCCCAAGAGGTCAAACACAGTCATGCCCAGCAAAGTAGCTCTGGGCCTGGGCACACTTCATTCACTTTGTACCTTTAAATCATACTACTACTACTACTACTACTACTACTACTACTACTACTACCAGACTTCCAGGCCCAAGAGGTCAAACACAGTCATGCCCAGCAAAGTAGCTCTGGGCCTGGGCACACTTCATTCACTTTGTACCTTTAAATCATACTACTACTACTACTACTACCACCAGAATTCCAGGGCCAAGAGGTCACACAGTCATACACAGCAAAGTAGCTCTGGGCCTGGGCACACTTCAAGAAGTTTGTCCCTTTATATAAGCCTAGAAATAGACTTCCAGGCCCAAGAGTTCAAACACATTCATGCCCAGCAAAGTAGCTCTGGGCCTGGGCACACTTCAATCACTTTGTGCCTTTAAATCATACTACTACTACCAGACTTCCAGGCCCAAGAGGTCAAACACAGTCATGCCCAGCAAAGTAGCTCTGGGCCTGGGCACACTTCATTCACTTTGTGCCTTTAAATCATACTACTACTACTACCACCAGAATTCCAGGGCCAAGAGGTCACACAGTCATACACAGCAAAGTAGCTCTGGGCCTGGGCACACTTCAAGAAGTTTGACCCTTTATATAAGCCTAGAAATAGACTTCCAGAGCCAAGAGGTCAAACACAGTCATGCACAGCAAAGTAGCTCTGGGCCTGGGCACACTTCATTCACTTTGTGCCTTTAAATCATACTACTACTACCAGACTTCCAGGCCCAAGAGTTCAAACACATTCATGCCCAGCAAAGTAGCTCTGGGCCTGGGCACACTTCATTCACTTTGTGCCTTTAAATCATACTACTACTACCACCAGACTTCCAGGGCCAAGAGGTCAACCACAGTCATGCACAGCAAAGTAGCTCTGGGCCTGGGCACACTTCAAGATGTTTGACCCTTTATATAAGCCTAGAAATAGACTTCCAGGCCCAAGAGTTCAAACACAGTCATGCACAGCAAAGTAGCTCTGGGCCTGGGCACACTTCATTCACTTTGTACCTTTAAATCATACTACTACTACCAGACTTCCAGGCCCAAGAGTTCAAACACATTCATGCCCAGCAAAGTAGCTCTGGGCCTGGGCACACTTCAATCACTTTGTGCCTTTAAATCATACTACTACTACTACTACTACCAGACTTCCAGGCCCAAGAGGTCAAACACAGTCATGCCCAGCAAAGTAGCTCTGGGCCTGGGCACACTTCATTCACTTTGTACCTTTAAATCATACTACTACTACTACTACTACCACCAGAATTCCAGGGCCAAGAGGTCACACAGTCATACACAGCAAAGTAGCTCTGGGCCTGGGCACACTTCAAGAAGTTTGTCCCTTTATATAAGCCTAGAAATAGACTTCCAGGCCCAAGAGTTCAAACACATTCATGCCCAGCAAAGTAGCTCTGGGCCTGGGCACACTTCAATCACTTTGTGCCTTTAAATCATACTACTACTACCAGACTTCCAGGCCCAAGAGGTCAAACACAGTCATGCCCAGCAAAGTAGCTCTGGGCCTGGGCACACTTCATTCACTTTGTGCCTTTAAATCATACTACTACTACCACCAGAATTCCAGGGCCAAGAGGTCACACAGTCATACACAGCAAAGTAGCTCTGGGCCTGGGCACACTTCAAGAAGTTTGACCCTTTATATAAGCCTAGAAATAGACTTCCAGAGCCAAGAGGTCAAACACAGTCATGCACAGCAAAGTAGCTCTGGGCCTGGGCACACTTCAAGCACTTTGTGCCTTTAAATCATACTACTACTACTACTACTACTACTACTACTACTACTACTACCAGACTTCCAGGCCCAAGAGTTCAAACACATTCATGCCCAGCAAAGTAGCTCTGGGCCTGGGCACACTTCATTCACTTTGTGCCTTTAAATCATACTACTACTACCACCAGACTTCCAGGGCCAAGAGGTCAACCACAGTCATGCACAGCAAAGTAGCTCTGGGCCTGGGCACACTTCAAGATGTTTGACCCTTTATATAAGCCTAGAAATAGACTTCCAGGCCCAAGAGTTCAAACACAGTCATGCACAGCAAAGTAGCTCTGGGCCTGGGCACACTTCATTCACTTTGTACCTTTAAATCATACTACTACTACCACCAGACTTCCAGGCCCAAGAGGTCAAACACATTCATGCCCAGCAAAGTAGCTCTGGGCCTGGGCACACTTCAATCACTTTGTGCCTTTAAATCATACTACTACTACCACCAGACTTCCAGGCCCTGGAGGTCACACCTTCATGCCTAGCAAGGTTGCTTTACACCTGCGCACACTTCAGACCGTTTCACTCTTTTAATCATTCAAAGTACCACATTTCCAGACCCAAGAGGTCACAGAATCATACCCAGCAAAGTAGCTCTGGGCCTGGGCACACTTCAATCACTTTGTGCCTTTAAATCATACTACTACTACCAGACTTCCAGGCCCCAGAGGTCAAACACAGTCATGCCCAGCAAAGTAGCTCTGGGCCTGGGCACACTTCAAGAAGTTTGACCCTTTATATAAGCCTAGAAATAGACTTCCAGAGCCAAGAGGTCAAACACAGTCATGCACAGCAAAGTAGCTCTGGGCCTGGGCACACTTCATTCACTTTGTACCTTTAAATCATACTACTACTACCAGACTTCCAGGCCCAAGAGTTCAAACACATTCATGCCCAGCAAAGTAGCTCTGGGCCTGGGCACACTTCAATCACTTTGTGTCTTTAAATCATACTACTACTACCAGACTTCCAGGCCCCAGAGGTCAAACACAGTCATGCCCAGCAAAGTAGCTCTGGGCCTGGGCACACTTCAAGAAGTTTGACCCTTTATATAAGCCTAGAAATAGACTTTCAGGCCCAAGAGGTCAAACACAGTCATGCCCAGCAAAGTAGCTGTGGGCCTGGGCACACTTCATTCACTTTGTACCTTTAAATCATACTACTACTACTACTACTACTACTACTACTACTACTACTACTACTACTACCAGACTTCCAGGCCCAAGAGGTCAAACACAGTCATGCCCAGCAAAGTAGCTCTGGGCCTGGGCACACTTCAAGAAGTTTGACCCTTTATATAAGCCTAGAAATAGACTTCCAGGCCCAAGAGTTCAAACACATTCATGCCCAGCAAAGTAGCTCTGGGCCTGGGCACACTTCAATCACTTTGTGCCTTTAAATCATACTACTACTACCACCAGACTTCCAGGCCCAAGAGGTCAAACACAGTCATGCCCAGCAAAGTAGCTCTGGGCCTGGGCACACTTCAATCACTTTGTGCCTTTAAATCATACTACTACTACCAGACTTCCAGGCCCAAGAGTTCAAACACATTCATGCCCAGCAAAGTAGCTCTGGGCCTGGGCACACTTCATTCACTTTGTGCCTTTAAATCATACTACTACTACCACCAGACTTCCAGGGCCAAGAGGTCAACCACAGTCATGCACAGCAAAGTAGCTCTGGGCCTGGGCACACTTCAAGATGTTTGACCCTTTATATAAGCCTAGAAATAGACTTCCAGGCCCAAGAGTTCAAACACATTCATGCCCAGCAAAGTAGCTCTGGGCCTGGGCACACTTCAATCACTTTGTGCCTTTAAATCATACTACTACTACCACCAGACTTCCAGGCCCAAGAGGTCAAACACAGTCATGCCCAGCAAAGTAGCTCTGGGCCTGGGCACACTTCAATCACTTTGTGCCTTTAAATCATACTACTACTACCAGACTTCCAGGCCCAAGAGTTCAAACACATTCATGCCCAGCAAAGTAGCTCTGGGCCTGGGCACACTTCAAGATGTTTGACCCTTTATATAAGCCTAGAAATAGACTTCCAGGCCCAAGAGGTCAAACACAGTCATGCCCAGCAAAGTAGCTCTGGGCCTGGGCACACTTCATTCACTTTGTACCTTTAAATCATACTACTACTACTACTACTACTACTACTACTACTACTACTACTACTACCAGACTTCCAGGCCCAAGAGGTCAAACACAGTCATGCCCAGCAAAGTAGCTCTGGGCCTGGGCACACTTCATTCACTTTGTGCCTTTAAATCATACTACTACTACCACCAGAATTCCAGGGCCAAGAGGTCACACAGTCATACACAGCAAAGTAGCTCTGGGCCTGGGCACACTTCAAGAAGTTTGACCCTTTATATAAGCCTAGAAATAGACTTCCAGGCCCAAGAGGTCAAACACAGTCATGCCCAGCAAAGTAGCTCTGGGCCTGGGCACACTTCATTCACTTTGTACCTTTAAATCATACTACTACTACTACTACTACTACTACTACTACTACCAGACTTCCAGGCCCAAGAGGTCAAACACAGTCATGCCCAGCAAAGTAGATCTGGGCCTGGGCACACTTCAAGAAGTTTGACCCTTTATATAAGCCTAGAAATAGACTTTCAGGCCCAAGAGGTCAAACACAGTCATGCCCAGCAAAGTAGCTGTGGGCCTGGGCACACTTCATTCACTTTGTACCTTTAAATCATACTACTACTACTACTACTACTACTACTACTACTACTACTACTACTACTACTACCAGACTTCCAGGCCCAAGAGGTCAAACACAGTCATGCCCAGCAAAGTAGCTCTGGGCCTGGGCACACTTCAAGAAGTTTGACCCTTTATATAAGCCTAGAAATAGACTTCCAGGCCCAAGAGTTCAAACACATTCATGCCCAGCAAAGTAGCTCTGGGCCTGGGCACACTTCAATCACTTTGTGCCTTTAAATCATACTACTACTACCACCAGACTTCCAGGCCCAAGAGGTCAAACACAGTCATGCCCAGCAAAGTAGCTCTGGGCCTGGGCACACTTCAATCACTTTGTGCCTTTAAATCATACTACTACTACCAGACTTCCAGGCCCAAGAGTTCAAACACATTCATGCCCAGCAAAGTAGCTCTGGGCCTGGGCACACTTCATTCACTTTGTGCCTTTAAATCATACTACTACTACCACCAGACTTCCAGGGCCAAGAGGTCAACCACAGTCATGCACAGCAAAGTAGCTCTGGGCCTGGGCACACTTCAAGATGTTTGACCCTTTATATAAGCCTAGAAATAGACTTCCAGGCCCAAGAGTTCAAACACATTCATGCCCAGCAAAGTAGCTCTGGGCCTGGGCACACTTCAATCACTTTGTGCCTTTAAATCATACTACTACTACCACCAGACTTCCAGGCCCAAGAGGTCAAACACAGTCATGCCCAGCAAAGTAGCTCTGGGCCTGGGCACACTTCAAGAAGTTTGACCCTTTATATAAGCCTAGAAATAGACTTCCAGAGCCAAGAGGTCAAACACAGTCATGCACAGCAAAGTAGCTCTGGGCCTGGGCACACTTCATTCACTTTGTGCCTTTAAATCATACTACTACTACCACCAGACTTCCAGGCCCAAGAGGTCAAACACATTCATGCCCAGCAAAGTAGCTCTGGGCCTGGGCACACTTCATTCACTTTGTGCCTTTAAATCATACTACTACTACCAGACTTCCAGGCCCAAGAGGTCAAACACAGTCATGCCCAGCAAAGTAGCTCTGGGCCTGGGCACACTTCAATCACTTTGTGCCTTTAAATCATACTACTACTACCAGACTTCCAGGCCCAAGAGTTCAAACACATTCATGCCCAGCAAAGTAGGCTCTGGGCCTGGGCACACTTCAAGATGTTTGACCCTGTATATAAGCCTAGAAATAGACTTCCAGAGCCAAGAGGTCAAACACAGTCATGCCCAGCAAAGTAGCTCTGGGCCTGGGCACACTTCATTCACTTTGTGCCTTTAAATCATACTACTACTACCAGACTTCCAGGCCCAAGAGTTCAAACACATTCATGCCCAGCAAAGTAGCTCTGGGCCTGGGCACACTTCAATCACTTTGTGCCTTTAAATCATACTACTACTACCAGACTTCCAGGCCCCAGAGGTCAAACACAGTCATGCCCAGCAAAGTAGCTCTGGGCCTGGGCACACTTCAAGAAGTTTGACCCTTTATATAAGCCTAGAAATAGACTTCCAGAGCCAAGAGGTCAAACACAGTCATGCCCAGCAAAGTAGCTCTGGGCCTGGGCACACTTCATTCACTTTGTACCTTTAAATCATACTACTACTACCAGACTTCCAGGCCCAAGACGTCAAACACAGTCATGCCCAGCAAAGTAGCTCTGGGCCTGGGCACACTTCATTCACTTTGTACCTTTAAATCATACTACTACTACTACTACTACTACTACTACTACTACTACTACCAGACTTCCAGGCCCAAGAGTTCAAACACATTCATGCCCAGCAAAGTAGCTCTGGGCCTGGGCACACTTCAATCACTTTGTGCCTTTAAATCATACTACTACTACCACCAGACTTCCAGGCCCAAGAGGTCAAACACAGTCATGCCCAGCAAAGTAGCTCTGGGCCTGGGCACACTTCAATCACTTTGTGCCTTTAAATCATACTACTACTACCACCAGACTTCCAGGCCCAAGAGGTCAAACACAGTCATGCCCAGCAAAGTAGCTCTGGGCCTGGGCACACTTCAATCACTTTGTGCCTTTAAATCATACTACTACTACCAGACTTCCAGGCCCAAGAGTTCAAACACATTCATGCCCAGCAAAGTAGCTCTGGGCCTGGGCACACTTCAAGATGTTTGACCCTTTATATAAGCCTAGAAATAGACTTCCAGGCCCAAGAGGTCAAACACAGTCATGCCCAGCAAAGTAGCTCTGGGCCTGGGCACACTTCATTCACTTTGTGCCTTTAAATCATACTACTACTACCACCAGACTTCCAGGCCCAAGAGGTCAAACACAGTCATGCCCAGCAAAGTAGCTCTGGGCCTGGGCACACTTCAATCACTTTGTGCCTTTAAATCATACTACTACTACCAGACTTCCAGGCCCAAGAGTTCAAACACATTCATGCCCAGCAAAGTAGCTCTGGGCCTGGGCACACTTCAAGATGTTTGACCCTTTATATAAGCCTAGAAATAGACTTCCAGGCCCAAGAGGTCAAACACAGTCATGCCCAGCAAAGTAGCTCTGGGCCTGGGCACACTTCATTCACTTTGTACCTTTAAATCATACTACTACTACTACTACTACTACTACTACTACTACTACTACTACTACCAGACTTCCAGGCCCAAGAGGTCAAACACAGTCATGCCCAGCAAAGTAGCTCTGGGCCTGGGCACACTTCATTCACTTTGTGCCTTTAAATCATACTACTACTACCACCAGAATTCCAGGGCCAAGAGGTCACACAGTCATACACAGCAAAGTAGCTCTGGGCCTGGGCACACTTCAAGAAGTTTGACCCTTTATATAAGCCTAGAAATAGACTTCCAGGCCCAAGAGGTCAAACACAGTCATGCCCAGCAAAGTAGCTCTGGGCCTGGGCACACTTCATTCACTTTGTACCTTTAAATCATACTACTACTACTACTACTACTACTACTACTACTACCAGACTTCCAGGCCCAAGAGGTCAAACACAGTCATGCCCAGCAAAGTAGATCTGGGCCTGGGCACACTTCAAGAAG
>NW_027658603.1:0-30914 GCF_041902795.1 Electrophorus electricus | reverse complement strand
GGAAACTGTCTTTAATCCAATATGGGAATTAAATCCCTGTTTATTTGCTTGGATAAAGTGGTTATTATTGTAGCATTGCCCATGTTGTGTGGCTACCATTATAATGCCAACACTCTGTTAGATAACATAGCAGTAATTGATGCTGATATGATCTAAATGATTCCCCTGAATACTGTCTTGATATCTATTCGTATATGAGGAAATTACTATACTGTATCGGTGTCTATATCGCTAATATTACTCTGTGTGCGTCAGCCGCTTACATTTTTACCAGCCACCATTTTGTAGTCACACATTTGTGTAACATTTGACTTGGTTAAAAAAAATCAGCAACAATACAATCACTTGGAAATAGATTTGGAAATAAACATACTTCAAAATTTGATGCGTGTTTAACTTTGCAAATGTTGCATAATTGCCCATTGTCACCCCAGGCAACAGTGCACTGTAAAGGAAAAGTTGTTATAGTGCACACGTGCACTCACACTCTTCTGATGTAATACAACACGATACAGACACCAATAAGTTCTAGAGGTAGTTCCTCTCAGTCTTGTGTGTGTTTCATAAACTGCTTCCTGCTCACTTAGGTGTCCCTAACTAACCGTAACTAGCCTTAACTAAACTAAACTTAGCTAAACTTTCATACGAGCTAAATTATATTTGGCTAACTTACACAGTCTACAATATGCTGCTGGTGCTACACAGTGCGACTTTTCAATATTACCGTAATGTTACGTGAGCTGACGTGTTATGATGACCGCTAACGCTAAGCAAACGCGCTGCTTTCTTGCGAGGCCATTCATAATTGTGTGAAGGGTCTGTTTTTCACCGATGGCGTGTGCACTTCTGAAAAGTGCGTTCAGCTTTTCACTCTGAATAGAGCTCTCGTTGCAGCCATTTTCTCCAGAGCGGACTTTCCTTGAACGACGCATGTTACCTTATGACATTTCAATGCTTCATGGTGCTTGATAGCCTCCGATCTTTCAAATATTTTGTGCCTACAGTGAAGTTGTTAGTCTTGCTGCTGGCAGGAATGTGCCGACGACAGCTGGAGCAAAACATTGACTGGCTGCTCTCGTCAAAGAACCAGCCAGTCACATAACTTGCCATTGTCAGCTCTTCTCCACTTCTCATTAGAAAAAAACGAAACCACACTTTAACTTTAGGTTTGTCCCCTGGCTCCTCTTTGAGAAGGCTTGCTGTTGTACAGTCGTGGCCAAAAGTTTTGACACTGACTTCGGTTTTGGTTTTCACAAAGTTTGCTGCTTCAGTTTTCATGGTGGCGAAATGCATGGACTAAATTATGAAGAGTGATCAGATGAATTGCGATTAATTGCAAAGTCCTTCCTTGCCATGAAAATTAACTTAATCACAAAAACTCATTTCCACTGCATTTCAGCCCTGCCACAAAATGACCTGCTAACATCATTTCAGTGATCATCTCGTTAGCTCAGATGTGTTAACGAGGACAAGGCAGCTTGGATCACTCTGTCATGCTGATTGAATTACAAGAGCAGACTTGCTTTAAAAGGGGGGTGGTGCTTGAAGTCATTGTCTTCTGTTAACCATGGTTACCTCCAAGGAAACGCGTGTAGTCATCATTGCCTTGCATCAAAGGCCTTCACAGGCAAAGGCATTGCTGCTTGTAAGATTGTGCCTAAATCAAATGTTTATCAGATCATCTAGACCTTCAAGGAGAGAGGCTCAATTGCTGTGGAGAAGAGGCTTCAGGGCGCCCAAGAAAGAGGGTTTGCCTGCGGTATCGGGTCACCACCCCTGTGGAGCTTGCTCAGGAATGGCAGCAGGCAGGTGTGAGTGCATCTGCGCACACAGTGAGGTGAAGGCTCTAAGACGGCAGCAAAGAAGCCACTTTTCTCCAAGAAACCTGTCAAGGACAGACTGACATTCTGCAGGAAGCACAGGGATTGCACTGCAGAGGATTTGGGTAAAGTTATTTTCTTTGATGAAGCAAGGCCCCTTCAGACTGTTTGGGACATATAGGGAGGGGGGGGATTGTCTGGAGAAGGAAAGGTGAGTGCTGCAATGAGTCCTGTGCCATTCCAACAGCAAAGCATTCTGGGACCGTTCATGTGTGGGGTTGTTTCTCATCCAAGGGAGTGAGCTCACTCACAGTTTTGCCTAAGAACACTGCCATGAATTAAGTATGGTATCAAAACATTCTCCAAGAGCAACAACTGCCAACAATCCAGGAGCTTTTTGTGATGAACAGTGTTTTTTTCCAGCATGATGGAGCACCATGTCACGAGGCAAAAGTGATAACTAAGTGGCTCGATGAACAAAACATTTTGGATCCATAGCCAGGAAACTCCCCAGATCTAAATCCCATTGAGAACCTGTGGTCAATCCTCAAAAAGCAGGAGGGCAAACAAAAACAGAGATTGTGATCAACTCCAAGCAGGGATTAGGCAAGAATGGGTTGCCATCAGTCAGGATTTGGCCTAGAAGCTGATATCCAGCAATGCCGGGGTGAACTGCAGAAGTCTTGAAACAGACGGGTCAGCATGGTAAATGTTGAGACTTTGCATAAATGTGATTGTCAATAAAAGTAAAAAAAAAAAAAAAAAAAAAAAGCTTAGAATTGTACTTCAGTATACCATAGAAACATCTGACAAAAAGATCTAACACTGAGGCAGCAAACTATGAAAACCAAAGTTTGTATCAGTCTCAAAACGCTTGGCCGGGACTGTGTACCACCACATATCTGTTCACTTCTTCTACTGCTAATGGCGTTTGCACAGGCACAGAATTGCTGCCCTCGACAGGTCAGTTGTAATACTAAATTGAATGTTCTCGCTTTCTCTCTCCTGTCCAAATTGCTAACCTGAAACTGTGGCTTGTGGGTTGATGAAATTTACTTACCACTTCATAAATTTACCCACATTTGGCCAGTGGTGGGTGCTAATTTCCCGTGTGTGGCTTTGTGACATTTTTTTCTCTTTTCAGTACACCTGATAATCTGAATGTAAATATCCACCAAGTATCACAAAACAAAAATGCTCTGATAAACACACTGCTGCATTAAACACCATATTCTCTGCCGCTTTGACTGTTGGATTCTTCCCTATTATCATCGCATACCACTATTTGTAAGGTAGAAGCAGGGCGGGTAGCCCCCGCATTGTTACTCCAGCTGTGTAATTACGGTGGAGGGAACTTCTTCGAAGAGGAGCTCACTTCAGCTTCCAGTGCTCCATGAAATGCTGTTATTCCACTGAAGCAGGGAAGGCAGGTTCTGCTCAATCAGTTGTAGTGTCAGAATGAGTTATTTATTTATCTATTTATTTATTTATTTATTTTACGAAAGCCCTTGGGAAAAGTAGTTCTCTAGCACGCACCTTTGGAAGATCCATGTGGGTAGAGAACGTCTGACCTGTATGTGTGGTTTAAGCCTTATATTTTCTCACCAGTTCTTAAGGGATGCAGGTCTTGGGCGGTGGAAGAACTGTAGAGGTTTTTGTCATTTGACTTCCCTCAGTTGTGCTATATGGCATGCCTGTCATGTTTGCTAGTCTCTAAAGTATATCATTTAATATTTGTGAACAAAGATATAGTTTTGCATGCATGTGTTCAAGAAATATTTGTCCATATCAAAAATGCAGACATCACGATGTGATATTCGAAGTGTAGTCTAATTTTCTGTCCTCTATAATAGTTATTGTCAGTATATCACCTGTATTTGATGAATCGCCCAGTCGTAACGATGAGACGGTTCATCTGCTCATTATGGCCTTGCTATAGGTCAGAGACTGTGTGAATGTAGTAACATGTAGACACCATGAATATATAATGGGACTGGTAACACCCGCTGGTTTTAAACGTGATATAGGATTTCAGACTTCTCCAAGCCACTGTCTGCTTTAAAGAGTTATTTTTATACCATCCCTTGAACCATAGTTGTCGAGTCTGACACATGCTTCCAATTGTTCTTGTATATAACGTTGGTATGTTGTGGGTTTTTTGCTTTTTAGTACATTCCTTGAAATAATTGCTTGTGGGCAGACCTTGTACTGAAGTCACATTTTCAGTGGGGCATTTTTTGCTATACACATGCAAATGAAAATATAAAACAAAAGAATTCTCATTATTTAAAAATATAAACATTAGTCAAGTTCAGTTATAGTGACATCAGAGGAAACAAGCTGCATTTCAGCTGTCCTACTCGTCCACAGTCACGCTGTTCCTGGATCAGTGGAGAGGCAGCAGCACTGTTTTCTGGGCTGGAGTGCAGCGGGGCGTGGAGAGCGTTACACTGACCTCTCTGTCCTGGGAATGGGGCCGACGGGAACTCGTAGCACCAACAGTTTTTTTTTTTTTTTTTTTTTTTTTTTTTTTTTTTTTTTTTTTTTTAACCGTTGTACGCTTGGGTGGCTGAATGAGACCTCCCTGAAGGGACTGGGCCAGCCTGCTGCAGCTGCCGGACTCATGAAGCACTGCGCTTCCTCCTGTCTGTTCTGGTCTCAGACACCTGCTCAATTTAGCTTGGTCTGCCTGCTCTCTGTGCTCCTCTCGGGAAGGAGACGCAATTACTCGCTTTGGTGGAGGGAGTTGTTTAGGGGCGAGAGAAACGTCCTGGACACCTGGTTAATCCTCCCCTGTTTGATGCTGGTGAAATCGTGGGTAGAAAGTGATATCTTGGTATCATGACCTTTCAACTTTTGCACCCCCTTTAAAAAAAACAAAACAAAAAAAAAACTAGTTGGTTTCTGGTAAAGGGGCAGCACAATTAATAATACCTTCCTTATTTAAATGTTGTTATATTATAGGGCGTTTGACCTTTTAACATTTGACCTGACCTGCTTTTTTGCCTTTCCAGAGGCCAGAGTGTCTGCGCATGTACACGCCCCCCTTCATCCTGGCACCGGTGAAGGACAAGCAGACAGAGCTGGGTGAGACGTTTGGCGAGGCGTCTCAGAAATACAATGTGCTGTTCGTGGGCTACTGCCTGTCACATGACCAGACGTGGCTGCTGGCCACATGCACTGACATGTACGGAGAACTGCTGGAGACCTCCATCATCAGCATCGACGTCCCCAACAGGTGAGGCAGCTGTGGGCCCAGTACGCATTAGTCCTGGGCTGCTGTGATTTAGCGCAGGGTGCGTGTGGCAAGACCCATGGCTCTGCTGTTAGTACTGGGACCCTGAGGTTAACACTGCGGCTTGTTTGTCGGGCGTTCACACCCAGCAGTCGATTAGCTTAAGTACTGTTGGCTGGTTAAAGAGGTTTGTTGGCATGTAGCAGCTCTGGCAGCTGTTCCTTCTCTGCATGTGTGTCCAGAGCGAGGAGGAAAAAAGGCTCGGCTCGGCGACTGGGTCTACAGAAGCTGTGGGAGTGGTGCCTGGGCTTGGTGCAGATGACATCAGTGCCGTGGAGAGTCGTGATTGGTCGGCTTGGGCGGATAGGTCACGGAGAGCTGCGAGGTAAACGAGTGAATTTGTGTGCATCAGACACAGTAGTGTGTGTGTGGGTGCGTGTGTGCGCATGTATTTTAATCCCTTTGGTGAGTCAAAAATAGTCCAAATTCTGTATTCATGATTCAATTGCAGATATTACATTTTCATGTAATGGTGGATGTTTTAGTGGACGGAATGGAATCTGCATCGAGCCCAAAATGCTAATGTCATTCTCATCCCTGTGATGTTACTTCTGTTCATCTCTCTCACAGACTGGAGTATATTATTAAGCAGGAGGAATCTGCAGTCCCTGAGCAGACGCCTGAAGGACATGTGCAGGATGTGTGGCATCTCTGCTGCAGACACTCCTGGCATCCTCAGCGCGTGCCTGGTCGCCCTGGAGCCACAGGGCTCGTTCGTCATCATGCCAGGTAACGGCGTCCATTACCTGTGTGGTTGGAGAGGTGGGAGCTGGTGTTGAGCAAAGCCAGCCTTCCAAGGCCCGCGTGGAAGGCCTGGTGTAGAAATCTGCCTGGTGTCTTTGTGGTGTGGCGTGTTTCTGACGGTGAGTTTCCCCTCTGTGTTTATATAACCAAGTGGGTGATTTGAAACACCTCCTCAGGCTGTCGTGTTTCGCAGTGTCGGGGAGGAGAGGGCGGCGACATCTTATCGTAAGCCGTGTCATTCCCGTTAGATATACAGCTATGTGCGTGTGTGTATGTCATAAAACATCTCGCCACGCTTCTACTGAGTTTTGTCACACCGCTGTGCAGATATTGAAAATCAATGGATTTACTTTCTGAAGTGATGAAAGGTTTTAATCCTGCCACCTTATCGAGATGTGCTGGAAGTGAGGGATGTTACCTGTCGCTCTTCACTGAAGGCTTGTTTTCTTATAGACCTGAATCGGCTGAGATATAGTGCGTTAGAATATCTAGTACAGCGTTAAAATGCAACGAAGACGGGGGTTTTTCTGCTCCGTTTTTCTTATTTTCTCATTACTGCCCATCTTGCATTTCATTACAGCTCGAGTGTTGCAGATTGTATCAGAGGATAAAATGTTCAGCGAGTAAGTTTTGAATATTTCTGTCTCCTCAGACTCCGTGTCCACCGGCTCCGTGTTTGGACGCAGCACTACCCTGAACATGCAGACGTCCCAGCTGAGCACCCCTCAGGACACGTCCTGCACCCACATCCTGGTGTTCCCCACCTCCGCCTTTGTCCAGGTCAACAGCTCCAGCTACACCCCTGAGGACATCGCCTTCAACCCCATCAACGGTAAGCAGCCGTGGGCCGAGAGGTTTTGACTTCTCCCCAACGGCCAATCACAACTCAGCTAGACCTGTGTGACCTCAGGTCCTCATTTGTAGTAACGTTGGCTTACGGCACTGTTGAACGGG
Source organism: Electrophorus electricus (assembly GCF_041902795.1). Taxonomy (NCBI): domain Eukaryota; kingdom Metazoa; phylum Chordata; class Actinopteri; order Gymnotiformes; family Gymnotidae; genus Electrophorus; species Electrophorus electricus. The sequence goes on along the minus strand of NW_027658603.1, from coordinate 24,101 downwards.
CAAGTGCCGTGCTGCGATGTCCAACCGACATCCTGAGAGTTTGACTCGGGACTTGTGCCGTACTCTGCAGACGGATCAGATCCGATCGGAGGCATCTTTGAACTGTTGGAACAGGACAATGATCTGGTTGACCCCGACATCATCAATATTCTCCCTGCATCTCCGACCACCTCTCCTGTCCACTCTCCGGGGTCGCAGTATCCCCACGGGGGCGACGGCATCAAGGTAATGGAGACCATATGGAACCTCTTAAGCAGTGCCAAACGGAACATTATCCCCCTATAAAAAAAACTTTCCCATAAAACTTCGTGTGTTAATCGTATGTACGTTGTGCAAGCTAAGGTTGGCTTGTTATAGGAATCACTAGGAGCAATAAATTACAGTAGCCTAGGAGAAAAAAAAAAGCAAATACATTTTCAGCATCTTGCAGATGGGTATAAGCTCTACTGATGCTATATTGTGTAAATAATATAATATAGAATGCAATTTTAATAATATATGGTTTAACCCTAATCCTGTCAAACGAGAACACATTTTTACACAAGTTCATCTTTTCTGATTTGGATTTAAATTTAGTAAGCACCGACATTCCTGATTTTCGTTGGCATTACAGACCACTGTTTAGCTGTGGTTGTGGCGTCGGTATCTTGCTAAATTAACGTGAGCATGGCGCTGCCTATCAACAGTCCGACAGAGCCGCTCTTGTCAAAACATGCACAAGTATTTTCATCTCAGTATTAACTTGGCATGGCAGGCCATCCTGGTGAGGCTACCTTACTATCCTAGTCTGCTAGCTAGTTGACTATTATTAAATAAATTCTGTGAAATGAAGATCTGTGCTAGATTTGTTTTTCTAAAATCCATGATTTTTGAGAAATTAGCTTCAGCCCGTTAGCATCACAGCTGATCTGACTCATGATTGTGATTGATGGAAACACTGTCACTGGCCAATTAACAATTAGCCAATGATCTTGTCCGACATAATTTTATTTATTTAAGTAGTGGCCACATGCCGTTGTTTACGTCATAACCAGCTCTTAAGAACCTCAGTATCTGTGTAATGTATTGACTTTACCAAAAAAAAAATTCTAATGTTCTATTTAGTTACCAGTAAGCAAAAAAAAAAAGGATGAGCACTTAATGCACTAACAAGAACTTAGAACAGTTAAGCACTTGTCTAGAATTTTCACCACTTAAAAACATCTGGAGTGATGAATACTATGTGATCACAACGCTGACAGAATTCCATACATGTTCACTAACTGGACCCATTTTAACCATGCAGTATCCTATGAGGGAATTCATTTTTAAAAAATAGCTTCATTAACTTGGTAACTAACATTTACTGCTAGATTTCTGTCTGTGTACCCTGGCTGTGTTGGAGCTGTGCACTGTGTGGGTGGCTGATGGCTGGATTGTCCTCTCCTCCTCTCCTCTCCTCCCCTCTCTCAGGGACAGAGTACGGATCGGATGGAGTCTCACGACGAAGCTCCTAACATCCTGCAGCAGCCTTTGGCCCTCGGCTACTTTGTGTCCACGGCTAAGGCAGGCCCACTGCCAGACTGGTTCTGGTCAGCCTGTCCGCAAGCGCAGAACCAGTGCCCTCTGTTCTTAAAGGTACCAGTCTCTCCGGTTCTCTTAGAAATAGTGAGTTAAGCCAAACACAGAACCAGTGCCCTCACTCATATAAACAAGCATATGTGAGTTATGCCAGGTAATTCACAAAACGACCCTGAATTTTAACTCAAATCGGCGTTGTACTGCATTTTAACTAAAATGCCCACTGCTCTTGATTTTAAGCAATTTTTAACTTTTTTTATTGCGAGAGGAAAAACTCTAAATAAAGAGAATACTTATGTTCAGCATTATCTACAAATACTATTTGAGGCTGGCCTAATGTTCTTTTGCAGTTAATTCCTATAATGGAGTGACTACTTTCAGTTAATCCCAGTGCTAAATGGACTGGCCTTTATTCTGTGTTCTGGAGGCTGCTCTTGAGAGTACATCAGAAGACCGTTGCTTTCATCAAGCACATGCGCTTTTTTTTTGGTCTTGCGTGTGCCCCTGGCAGCTTGGACATCATATGAAATGTCTATAATGGCAGTGCCTTCTGTCCACATCATCATGTGTTTATAAAATACGCAGAAGCTGTGAGCATGTCAGACAGTGTCTAAACAATTTTATAAGATATTCCCAAGGTGGAGATTTGTCTAACCACAGTGAGATGTGCAGTGGCATGAGTCTAGGAAGCAGCTGGCAGCACCAGAGCGCCACAGCACAGCCGCTCACTGATTTCACAAACATCCACCAATCCTACCTGTGCCTGGTCATGTGACCCTCTATTCTCTGCTCATGCAGTATTTATTGGTTCTTCTGCAAAGGGAGGCTTAAATAATTTAGAGTGCTTAGTGATTGGGTCAGCGGTGCTACTGGTACATAAGAAAGATGAGAGATGAGTCACGCTCCTTGAATCACACATGAGATGGTGGAATAGAATTATCGAGACTAATCACATCAGAGCTGCCATAGCATCTGTCCAGCTGAAACAAACTGGTGTAGTTTCCAGCACAAATTAAGTACAGTCCAGGAAGGTTTTCAGTCGATTTTCAGCAAAGGTCATTTGACCCGATGCTTCCTTTTCAGTGGTTTATGCATGTCATGTGTGCTGGTCTCTCTCTGTGTGTGTCTCTAGGCCTCTCTGCACCTCCATGTTTCTTCAGTGCAGTCTGATGAGCTATTACATGGCAAACACTCTCACCCACTGGACTCCAATCAAACATCAGACGTGCTCAGGTGGGTCCTCCTTCCGCCAGCCTGGGTTCTTGTTGTTCTTGCTAATTTATGGTGGCTTTTGCGCTACAGTCTGGGTTGAACACAGCCCAGCCCTGCTCTCAGAGATGTTCAGGACATTCTGGGTGTCTTTGGGTTCCATGCCAGCATGCTACATTTTGAACATTTATAATCCATGAATTTGGTTTTAATGAGTATGCTGTGGGTATGTATGGATGCTGTACTGAGTATTAATGTTGGGGCAGGAGACAGGCTTTGGGCCAGTGAGGAAAAAAACCAAACCTCATAACCAAACAAACAAATAAATATATTTATCTGTGTGTTATTGCCATATTAATGGTCTTTGCGCTCGTCCTGACTGTGTTCTGACCTGTCTGTGATGTCTGGCCTCAAACAGACTGAGAAAGTGTTTTGTACATTTAACAAAGATTCTCTTTCTCCATCCCTGTCAGGTTTGTGTTGGAGCAGTATAACGCCCTCTCCTGGCTGACCTGTGACCCTGCGACCCAGGATCGGCGCTCTTGTCTACCTGTTCACTTTGTGGTGCTGAACCAGCTCTACAACTTCATCATGAACATGCTGTAAGGCGAGCGGAGCCGGAGCGGAGAGTGGGACGTGGTAGGAGGAAGAGGTGCTCCTGTGGAGTCCAAACCCAGTCCGGCACTACACGGCTTGCACCGCTGTTGTGCAGTCCAGCCGTGGCGGTCCTGACGTTTGCGGGCCGGCGCTACGGAGAAGGCCAACGAAGAAAGGAGAACAGGGTGTTGATTGTTGGGGTGGGGGTGTGGGAGTCAGGGGTGGGTTCAGAGAGGAGCAAGCTGAAGGAACCAGAAGCATGGAAGTACTGTAGCTGCCTGATGTCCTTGTGCTCTACCATGGCCATATTTGGGCCCATGGTACTGGTCAGACGTAACAGCTGTTGGGTATGGAAAGAGAGTTTTTGTTTTGAAAAATAGGGACATCTGTGATTTGAGAATTAAATAATGAATTCTTGGTTTTAAGACCTGAAATTCCCTATTTCGTTTGGGTGAAATTATATCCAAATGAAATGCCTGCATTTGTCTTATTTATTGTAAGTTTTTAAATGTATAATTTGTCTTATTTCTTAACCTCTTTTATATATAAAAGATCTAGAAGGTTTATATTGCCTTCCTGCTTTCAAGCAATTGGTCAAAAATATATGTAATCGTCTTAATTAAAAAACGAGCAAAAACCCACAAAAAGAAGAATAAAGTTGCAGTAGGTTGCTTTTAGAGTATTATTTTTTTGTAACGGGGAGAGATTATTTGTATTGTCATGATGTACAGAGGTGGTAGAACTGGGGGAATTATGTCCATGTCTGTGAATGGACAGATTACAGCTATGCTGTAGCTGTAGAGGACTTGTACAGCAATGAAGTTCACTGTGTCTAAAAATAAAGAGGTACATTGTCGTATATAGTATTTTATACCACACATTTAGACACGAAAACGCAATATATAAATAATTATATATGAACGTCGCGCCAGCCTCAGTCAGCGTGGCTCCTGTTTTAGGAATAAAGTGAGTTAACTCAATCATTTTTCTCTGCTTGTGTTTTTTTGGGGGGGTGGGGTGGGACTGTGATCTGTTAAATTTCATAAGACCATATGCTGTTTTAACAAATGTAGCTAAGATAAGGTCTCATATGAAAGTGGATTTATAGATTAGCAGTTATGACTGGGTTAAACTATAGGGCGCTTTCCTTCAGCTAACCCAACCCAGTTAATCCCCCAGTCGGCTGACACACCTGTTTGTGTGACACAGAGCCGACAGTAATGAAGGGGTTGGTGTGAAGATCATCTGTGGCGTGCTTACTGTCCCTTTAAACACGCCACCTGTTCACCCCGGTACATGAGTCTAAATGCACTTCATAACCAAGTGTTGATGCACAGAGAGACCTTTTTCCCTGGATCTCTGCAGAATAAAACTGTTGAAATTTAAAAACACGGGAATGTTTTCAAATTCCAGAGTAAATTTTGTACAAAGTTAAAATGACCAAAACCAGAGAAGATCTGGATTACTGACAAACTCACATTTCTCACGGCATGTAAAATACCGAGAGTTTCCATTTTAGTTCAACTAACGTTTTATTTGTATTTATTTTTCAAAATAATTGTGTGTAAATTGGCTAATCCAAGCGCGAGCCCGTTCTAGTCCATTAGTCCTGTTTGTTGCGCGCTTCACGCGCTTGCTCTGGTGCGCGCGCAGGAAGCCGGCTGAGACCGTTAAAACCATTATAGTTATGAACTGTAGTAGCTGTTCTTCAAATCGTGATGTCCTGTTCCGATAAATGAGAAGTACTGCTATAAACACATAAACACTGCGATAGCCTTTATTGTCTGAAAGCACTGAATGGATCTCACTGTTAGGCAGAGAGCTCAAAGTGGATAACTTATCAGCTAAGCTAAGATAGCTGGGAGGGTTGACGTGTCGCCCCTGGATGCCTCAGCTTGTGGCGAAGCTAATCACGCTTCACCGAGGCTTTGTGGGCCTCGCCGAGAGCTGTTTGGGTTTTCATCTGTTATTATTGAAGGTATAAGGTAAGGTGTCCTGTATTCCGGCGAAGACATCGACGTGCACCGTGAAAACATTCGTGGTCATTTTTAAAACTTGTAACGTAGTGGTGTCCTGTAAACTTGTCTGCCTAAGTAAGCTAACGCTAGCTAACCCCAAGTTTGCTAGCTGTGTAAAGAAGTAGTACCGCAGTAACAATTAAAGTTCATACTGGCTATATTTCCCCTCTGCCATTACCACTTCAGTTTAGAAAAGTTGTCCACTGAACTGAGGCTGTATCTAGCTACCTCGCCCAAAAGCCAACGTAAGTGACTGTTAGCTAGCTAGCTAGCTAGCCGGCTAGCAGCTGCGTTTAACCGCTATCCGGCTACCAGCTGCGTTTAACCGCTTTTCATATTTAGCCAGGCGAGTTTTTAGCTAACCTAACTAGTCTGCTAACCTAGCTAGAAAAGTAGTCCCGCCATGTACTTTAAGACATATATAAATTAAAATGAGTTGCTTTATTTTGTACTTTTGAATATTAAACGAATGATATTTAGCCTATTTTGCTAATAACGGATAGGTTGGGTAACATGACGTTGGAAAACCTATATATGCTGTTGAGAATGGAATGGAATGGAAATACTGGAATATCTAGCTATCTTAATTAACCCTATTTGAATAATCTCAAACTCCAATAGCAACTGGAGATCAGAACATTTTTGGGCTAAATTGTCAGTTGACTTTTTTTATTATTTTTTTGGGACAACGACAGTTCAGTTTAATCACTTGACACGTTACCATCATGCATCCTCTCCATTTACCTGCGTATGACTTACTGTCAATTTTCTTAAGGGATCAAAGTAGTCTGTCTGAGCTCCACTATTGGACTGTGTCGAGATTTGAAGAAGTCCCTGACCTCGTCTGTGTCTTTTTTTTTTTTTTTTTCTTGTGCTCCAGTATGACTGACAGTTCAGGGCTACACTTTGTGAGTCCTTACGCCTTCGCGGCCATGCAGAAGGTGGACGTGGTGCGGCTGGCGGCTCTGAGCGACCCTGAGCTGAGGCTACTGCTCCCATGCTTGGTGAGGATGGCGCTCTGTGCCCCTGCGGACCAGAGCAACGCCTGGGCTCAGGACAAGAAGCTTATTCTGCGTCTGCTGTCTGGAGTGGAAGCTGTGAACTCCATCGTAGCGCTGCTCTCGGTGGATTTCCATGCCCTGGAGCAGGATGCCAGGAAAGAGCAGCAGCTCAGGTGCATCTTTCAGATACAGACCTGTCACTTAAGAAACACACAAACAAACCAACCGTACACCAACCGGTGTGTTTTTTTTTTGTTTTCCAGTGTGTGTGACATGGAATGGGCGCTTATGCCTTAACACTTTTTTGCCTCGTTCAGAAATCCGTTCAAAAGAAACAAAGATACTGTCCCATCTGTCCGTACCCTACCTCATTAGTCATGCTGTTGGCAAGTTGAGGAAATGCAACCATTCAGAGTACATCTTCACTAGGACTTTAAAGCATGGTTTAAAAGTCTTGTTTGCCTTTCTCAATACAGACATAAAGCCGGTGGGTCCAACAGCGAGAGCATCCTGGTATCACAGCTGCAGCATGGTCTGACTCTGGAGTTTGAACACAGCGACCCGCTCAGGAGACTCAGACTGGCTCTGAGTGAGCTGCTGGCCATCATGAACAAGGTGCCCACCCACCCGTATGCTGCGTCAGTGCCGTACGCGTGCCGTTACCTCTAGACCTGGTGTGCGTTTGGAATCAAATTGATTGCAATGTCAAAGGTAACGCATGTGTGTTTTCATCCGTTGCACAGGTTGCTGATTCCAGCGGAGAGTTTTTTCTGAAGTCGTCAGAGCTCTTTGAGAGTCCTGTGTATCTGGAGGAGGTAGCTGATGTCCTCTGCATCCTTCAAGCAGGTGAATGTGATGGCTAAAGCTCTGTCCACACTGCAGGCCTGAAGTGGCACGCATCTTTTCAAATCACATTCGGGTCAACTTCATGGTTTTAGGTCACACACTAACTTGTGGTGGTGTGATCCCTGTGAGATCACCTGATCGCAAATTCGGTTGGTCTTTTTTTTTTGTGTGTGTGTGTGTGTGTGTGTGTGTGTGTGTGTGTGTGTGTGTGTGTGTGTGTGTGTGTGTGTGTGTGTGTGTGTGTGTGTGTGTTCCACATCGCACTTGTCCTCTCTCGAGCACACACACACTTCGGCAGTACAGCCAATAATAGCTGCTGACTGAATCCACTGCAGCAGTTGCCCGTGGCCTTCCTCTACCTTCCCACCATTACCCTCAACAGCTGATGACCTGTCAGCCCACAAGCAGTCCAGATCATCTACGATCAACACATGCACCACTACTGTACCTCTATTTCACAGATGGGTTATGCACACACTGGAGTGCTGATGCCTTTCTGTTGAAATGCTTTCGGGACAGACCTGCTACCATGGACTCTTAAAAATGTTAAGGTGGTGCCATATATTAACATTTTAAGACTTCAAACGATTGGCACAGTTGGGTTTTAAATTTCGTAATTTCAGTGAAATTGCACTGTGCAGTAATATTTTACAGTAAAGCTGTAGGCTTCGTTCATTGAGTAATAGTGGTGTCGATGGTGTGAGTCCATGCGAGCCTGGTTTTCCCCGTGTGTGTTTGTCTCCCCTCTCAGAGCTGCCCTCTCTGCTGCCCATCGTGGACGTGGCAGAGGCCCTGCTCCATGTGCGGAATGGAGACTGGTTTCTTTGTCTCCTTGTTGCCAATGTCCCGGACAGCTTCAATGAAGGTACTCTACCTTAAATGCAGAAATAAAAAACTTTTACGGAATTGGGCAGATGCTCGTGTCCAGAGTGGCATACAGAAGTGCTTTATGGTCTCTTAGATACATACCCTCATGTAACAATATATCAGTGTTAAGAATACTCATAGAAGCTCATAAATATTGCACATTGAATTAGAACTAGGTGGTAAAAAAACCAAAACATTTAAATCTCTTTTGCTTGTAGCTGGCAGCTAGTCAATGATGAAGATACCTATAATATGCTCCAGAATGTATATTGTGGCAGTATATTATACCATATTATGTTGCACATCCCTGCTTTGAATGCATTATATATGTCTAGCTTGGTTGTATATCAGATCCCTTATGCCTGGGTAGAGTCATGTATATGCAGATACAGCAACTGGTGTTTCCATCACAATCATCTTGCAACAGCTATGTCACACGCTATGTCAACAGCTATGTCAGTTTAATTTGATCTAATAAGGATATCGTGATCTCGATGTCTCTGAATTATTTTGTGTTTTGAAGCCCATTCCAGTGTAATTGAATGAGTGTAGCCTGTTTCTCTGAGTGCTAGAGAAAGGAAAGAAAGATCCTGCACTTTGTACTGCTGTGGCGTTCCCAGGTCATTGTTGAGTCAGAGGCTGCATTCAGAATCAGACCGGGCCACCTCACTGAGCACTTCTCAAGGTTTCTTACTGAGATGTTTTATTTAGTGCTGCAAGGGAAAGAAATTCATTTCAGACTAAGAAGTGCCTATCTAAAGACCTTCTCTGTAATCATATTTAACATGGATGATGGCTAACTGGGTTGCCATTCTCTGACACATTTAATGTCTTCTCACAGCCTTTTGAGATTCATATTACTCCAGATTGTGCCCTAACGATGCCAGTAAGTTCTGAGCTGTTGTCTACTGTAGTGTCAGCAGTGATGGAGATGAGAATGAAAGAGGAAATGAACACTTAAATTATATATATATAAAATATCCATGTGTGGGTCTCTGTTCTCTTTGTGTGTGTCCGTGTCCATACTCCTAGTATGCCGTGGTCTAATCAAGAACGGAGAGCGTCAGGACGAGGAGAGCGTGGGTGGACGCAGGCGGACAGAGGCTCTCCGGCAGCTGTGCCAGATGAACCCGTCTCAGGCCCTGAACATCAGAGCCATGGTGGTGAGCATCGTGGCTGCTCTGTGTTCCCTGCAGCTCCCCAGCAGCCCGTACTTGTCTCCTGTCCACTTCCACAGTGCCTCTCCTTCACCCGCAGGTGCAGGAGTGCCACCTACCTGGTCTGGGAGTAGCTCTAACTCTGGACTACAAGCCAGACAGCGCGGACGAGGCGGTCAGTCCCTTGGTGTCGTACGTCAGCGGACTCCTCCTGGGGACCAATGGAAAAGTGCGCACCTGGTTCGGAATGTTCATTCGCAACGGGCAGCAAGTGAGGGAGGCCGGACTGAGCTGCTCACCCACATCAACACACAAACCCTGCACAACTCAGCCAGCTCTGCTGCTTGGTGTATATTTATATCGCTCAGTCTCTCTCTCTTTCTCTTTATTTTTTCTCTTTCATTCTTTTTTGTTTCTCTTTCTCTTTTTCATCCTCTCTCTCTCTCTCTCTCTCTCTCTCTCTCTCTCTCTCGCTCTCTCTCTCTCTCTCTCTCTCTCTCTCTCTCTCTCTCTCTCTCTCTCTCTCTCTCTCTCTCTCTCTCTCTCTCTCTCTCTCTCTCTCTCTCTCTCTCTCGCTCTCTCTCTCTCTCTCTCTCGCTCCCTCCCCTGTTCCGTCTCAGAGAAAGCGAGAGAGTAGCTCAGTTCTCTGGCAGATGCGGAGGCAGCTGCTGTTGGAGCTGGTAGCCATCCTGCCCCGTTCCCGTGGGACCCACGTTCCCAGCGGCTCCGACCCCGAGAGCTGCCCGGGCTACTCGGGCCTGCGGGAGGAGCATGTGGTGAAGGCCAGCGCTTTGCTCCGCCTCTACTGTGCTCTGATGGGCATCGCTGGCCTCAGGTACCTCCCCCAAAGCCCTTCCTCCCATCCCCACCTTCCCCGAGTGTGGCACGTCGCTTCACCCCTGCCGTCGATACAGGCTGTGCAGGGCAACGTGTCCCCTGCAGCGTGACGGGGAGTTTGGGGTCACGCCATGCTGACCGCTGTCGGTGCACTGTCAGTTGAAGAATGTTTGTGATGCTCACTCGCAGACCCACAGACGAGGAGGCGGAGCAGCTCCTCCAGCTGATGACAAGCCGGCCCCCAGCCACACCCGCCGGCGTCCGCTTCGTCTCGCTGTCCTTCTGCAAACTGCTTGCCTTCCCGACGCTCGTCAGGTACCGCGTCCTAGCAACAACCTTCAACACTGCACACCTGATGTCTACTCAGCCTTCGCTCACCCAAAGAACCTCAGTTCACCGCAGTTCTGGCACAAAAGACAGTAACCATGTTGCAATGCACTTTTTTGTACATTTAACTGAAACCTGTCTTTTTTTTTTTTTTTTTTTTGTACATTGTACTTTTTTTCTTCTTGCCATCCTTTCCTCTTGAGAGAGGAGGAGAGCCTCTGTGTTCCTGAGCCCAGCGCTCAGGTTTTTACGGCGTGTGTTTCTAAGATCCTGTTTCCTCCGCAGCACTCCAGAGCAGGAGCAGCTGATGGTGATCTGGCTCACATGGATGATTAAGGAGGAGGAATACTTTGAGAGGTACGCTAGTGCCGCACACAAGTGTCTTGGTGTTTAATCGCACCTCTCCAAGCCCCGTGTGTACAGGCATTGGATAGGTCTCCCTCAAATCGCATAAAAACAAGTGACGTGTCATGTTGCAAACCATTTAAATATCAAAAACAGAGTTTAATGACTAGATTCACAGACTACTATATGCTTAGACATTAATCGTGTGCAGAATGCCTGTGTTGAGGGTGTTTGACATTTTTAGAAGGCTGCAGAATGTCTCCTTAACTGGCGTGTGTCCTGTCTGAAATATTCTCGAGTTTGTCTCTCTCATACCATGACCATGCAGCAGAGGTGTTCTGGTAGTTTTCATAAGTGTGCATATGACAGCAGAGAGGGCCCTTACAAATGATTTAACAGCCCCTCACTGACACATGCGGAACTGCTCGGTTTTGTGTAACTTCCACTGTATTTCCCCTGGTTTAATTGTTAAGAAGTTTTATGTGTGTAGCTATGTTATTAGATAAAGGGGACGTAAAGTGTGGAGACAGATGTGTAACAGCCTCTGTAATGTCTATGGAGTGCTTACAGCACCAATAGGATGCACTTCTGACCCACTCTGGGTCACATGCTTTGCTGTGCTTTTGTAAGTCTATAAATGTATCTATAGACAGTGATATCAGGCATCTGTGGGGTCATATGGGGCTGGCTGTGTGCAATTTCAAGTTCAGTACATTTAACAGGTGTGTGTGTGTTGGCACTGTGTTTATTGCAGCCTGGCTGTGTGCAGGAAGCACTGATACCTATTCACTTTTTCACTGCCTTCTCTCCCAGTGCTGCTGGTGTGTCTGCCTCCTTTGGAGAGATGCTGTTACTGGTTGCCATGTATTTCCATAGCAACCAGCTGGGTGCTATCATTGAGCTGGTGTGTTCCACTTTGGGAATGAAGGTGAGTGTGTTGAATGGACACTGGAGATCGTACGGCTTCCACCGGTGACACAAAACACCAGAGCAGAACTTGACTGTAGCTGCTCAGGGCTTTTACGCAGCCAGTACGAGGAGACTGAGTATAAGAGCAGGAAGCATGAAAGAGACACGTCAGGTATCCAGACATCTCGGCTTCACACGCCAGATCAGTGCAAGGCTGTTGGCTTTGGCTCCTAACGCGAGTGTTCGTGTGAAACAAATACTGCGTAGTGTAATTGTGAGATATAGTTGAAAGCTGATCAGAATTGGCTGTTCACAGAACCGGGGGAAAATCTGTTGGTTCTGTGACTAATCTCAGATCACTCCTCCCACACCACAGCATTATCTCCAGTCTTTCCCAGTCTCATACCTTGCTCCGTGCTTTATTCCAGTCTACACCCACTTTAGGTGGATTTGGGGTTACTTTTGTAGTTTTCAGTGGTTTAGGTGGATTTAGGGTTACCTTTTGAAAATTGTAGATTACTGGATGTGCAGATAGCAGCTTCTCTCACTCACTGTGTTGGTTTTTAGATTGCCATTAAACCCAGCTCTCTGAACAAAATGAAGACCATCTTCACCCATGAGATCTTCACTGAGCAGGTACGGTCCACAGTGGGTGCTAAAGAAGTTCTCAAAGTGCACATGCTGATTTCACAAGTGTGTGGCCCTTCCCTGTCATCATGACTACAGAGCAGCTGGTTGTGAATGTCCACTAACACTAACATGCTGTTTTCTGTACTCTTACACTGATCAGAGGTCATGCAAAATAGAAGAGACTATGCGCTTTTGTGTTGGGCATCTTTTAATGAAGTATGTAGAGTATTAAATGTTAACATTTTCTGAACTACTAACAGTGAACTGTAAAAATAACTAACACGATGTTGTCATTTATGAATCTTGCACATATGCACGTAGTAGCATGTATATCAGCATGCTGTGAACCATGTCGGTTATCAACTGCATAGTCACGGATTATATTTTGCATTTTATCATTCATAGAGAAAGTGAAATGACTCTGGTGTTATAGGTGGTCACTGCCCATGCTGTGAGAGTGGCCGTCACAAACAGTCTGAGTGCCAATATTGCAGGCTTCCTCCCTATACACTGCATTTACCAGCTCCTAAAGAGCAGAGCGTTCACCAAGCACAAGGTTTCCATCAAGGTAAGGAGGCTCTTTTGCCTGCTGCGTTTCTGTAGCTGTCTTCTCTGTTCTGTCTTCGCATATCCTGTTATTGACTTTCCTCCAGTGGGCTCCATTATATGTTTGACTCAAAAGTCTCCTGCCCTGAGCCAGTTCGAGACACGCTATTGATTTAATTAAGATCATTCATTCTGCTGCCAGGTTGACAATGGTTTTTTTTTTTCTTAGAATTATAATGCAAGTCTTTACCAGTTCAGATCCCTATTTAACATCGGTAGAGACGTCAATAAGGGCATATTGATGGTGTGACTTCAGATTGAGTGATTATTGATGGTAATAGAATCTCTCTCCCTCTCTAGGACTGGATCTTCAGGCAGCTGTGTGAGACCACCACACCTCTTCACACTCAGCTCCTCCCCCTCATTGATGTTTATATCAATTCCATCCTTACTCCTGCCTCCAAAGCCAACCCGGAGGCTACCAACCAGCCAATCACAGAGCAGGAGATTCTCAATGTCTTTCAGGGACATGCAGGGGTGGGTGGAGCAAACAGTGATCTAAACATTTGTTGTTGTTTTTGAACAGTACCTGTATGATGGCAGGTATAGTGACCTCAGTAGTGATCGCAGTTCAGATGTCAAAACCAACATTTTCACCCTTTTTTTTTTTTTTTCCCAGCTTGCAGCCTGAAAAAAGGTGAACAAACATCCAGTCTGATGTTTGCACTGACAGAATAGTGAAAAATCTGAATTCTGTGCTTATTCTTCATCCTGTTATGGATGTATTTGAAATAATCGTGGATTTGATATTAACGTAGTTAGTGATGAGTGTGTCAGGCCGCTACCCAAACGAGACGTCCTGTACCAGCATGGGAGCAGGTCTGTCCGTCACCCTGGCAGCTGTGTAATTGTGTTATATGTCATTAATGCTGTATTGATGTTCTGTGCTGCTCATCTCTTTATCTCGCCACGGTGGATTTGTCGTGGCTAAAAGCCATTTATCCATAAGCCCTGACGATGTGCAGAACTACTCTCCCTCTAAACCTCCATTTAACCTCCGTGTGTGTGTGTGTGTGTGTGTGTGTGTGTGTGTGTGTGTGTGTGTGTGTGTGTGTGTGTGTGTGTGTGTGTGTGTGTGTGTGTGTGTGTGTGTGTGTGTGTGTATGTGTGTGTATCAGGGAGATGGGGGGAAAGGCCGTTGTCAGTACTCCATCACCACTCAGCTGTTGATACTCTACTATATACTGTCCTATGAAGAGGCTCTACTGGGCAACACTAAGACACTTGGTCAGTCCATAACACACAAGCTCTGCCCCACTGATGTCTGCTCGTGGGTTTGATTTCTTTCTTCTGTTCTCAGTAATTACCTCACCTCAGTCCCATTATCTTTTGTAATTCATTGTACATCACGTCACCGTACCCCCTGACACCCACTGCCTTTGCGTTCTTTCTTAAACCCACTCTAACTCCCTCCTGTCTTACTGAGGTAGCGATGGTGCCCTTTGGCTGCGTTAAACACAAGCAGGTGAAAATGGCACATTCCCTACTCTGAACTCTGCTCCCCTTCTTAAGCCCTGATGCAGAAGAAGCCCAAGTCCTACTCGGCTGCCCTGATGGACCAGATCCCCATCAAGCACCTCATTCGCCAAGCTCAGGGTCTGCAGCAGGAGCTGGGCGGTACAGAAGCCTTCCACCACTCCACCCTTACCACATACCCAAGCAGTACTCTGCAGGGTAACATTTCTGTCTGTCTCTCCCCCCTCACCCCGCACATCCACAGGGCTGCACTCTGCTCTTCTGCGTCTCTTGGCCACCAACTACCCCCACCTGTGCATGGTGGAGGGCTGGATCTGTGAGGAGGAGGTGACGGGCACTCTGCCCCTCCTACGCCGCATGCTCCTCCCCAGCTGCTCCTGCAGGTACACTCAGGCCCAGCTCCATGCCGGTGAGTGCACACGCAGTCCTAGCCTGGAGTGTTCAGATTTGAACGGTTGCATATGTCAGTCCTGTGAATGGAGTGAACCATAAAGTCCCGTGAACCGTAAAGTGTAACTCCGTGGCCGAGGGGGAGGGTGGTGTTTGTGCTTCCTGTGAATGGCGTGCCTCAGTTATGCCATGGACTTTCATCTCTACAGCTTCAGAGGGCATTCTTACAGGAGCCGGCATATAAATGTAGAAGATGAGCCGGGTGCTTATTATGGTCTGTGATATGCTGCCCATCTGCCTTGTTGTTGATGTTGTGTTGCGGGTCTGACCTTTCGGCGTGTATGAGTCACACTCTAACCTGTGGACTCGTGTCTGGTGCTGCACGGCTTGTTTATGCTTTCCAGATCCCTCTTAAAGGGATAGGGAGAGAGAGAGAGGGAGAGAGTGTGAGTGTTTTGGTTTAAACATGTATGACCCTTTTTAAAAAGTTTTGGTCCTTTGTCCTCGCAGCCTTCCAGAACGTGGTGCTGAGTGGTCCAGCGCTAATGCGTATGCTTGAGCCACTGACGTTGCTGAGCGCCGCTGACCTCATTCCCTACGCTGAGGCCCTCACAGCCAACATGGGTCTGTTACTGCAGCCCGGGGTGGCCCGGAGACTCCTGCAGACCGTCAGCAAACTCTGGATGGTGCTCAACACCGTCATGCCACGCAGGTGCGTGCATGCATGCGTGTGTGAGCGTTTCTGTGGGCATGCGCGTGCACGTGCTCATATGGTTGTGAATACACAGTACATCAGAGTTTAAAATGTCTTCAAAATGTTAGCAAATGTCTGTCAATATCAATACATTTTATATTAAATATTATACTAAATTTAAATTAAATCTAAAATGTTTTAATATACCCTTTCATAACTCTCTCTCTCTCTCTCTCTCTCTCTCTCTCTCTCTCTCTCTCTCTCAGGCTGTGGGTGATGACCGTAAATGCCCTGCAGCCGTCGGCTAAACTCCTCAGGCAACACTGCTACACTCAGAATGACCTGCTGGTCGACCCCCTCATTGTGCTGCGCTGTGACCCCAGAGTGTTTAGGTGCCCTACCTGTCTGTGTGGCTGGGTGCACTGTCTGTTTTTGCTGATTTCCCCAAGATCACCTTTATGGCCTTTATGTAACTGAGAGTGTTAACCATAGTTCTTTTGGTGCTTTGACTTTTGCTGTGAACTCTTTAGAAAGGCATTCAAAGTCCAAAAAGGGTTGGAATTATTTTTGATGATTAATGATTTACTGAAGTAATAACAATAATAATACAATACAATAGTGTGTGTGTGTGTGTGTGTATACACATGCTTCTCTGCAGGTGTCCTCCTCTGATGGACATCACACTACACATGCTAAATGGATACCTGTTGGCATCTAAGGCCTACCTAAATGCCCACCTCAAGGAGACCGCTGAGTTTGATCGGCAGACGCAGACCATCTCGAACCTGGGGCTCACTGGGCAACCAGACACCCCAGAGGTCACCAGAGAGGAGCTGAAAAATGCACTCTTGGCTGCACAGGTCTCACACACACACATACACACATGCGTGCACACAGAGGCAGACCTCTAACTCAAATTCACCATCAGGTGAATCCAATTGCATTTGTCCTCAATCGTCACATTAATTTATTGCAGATATGTATTAATTGTACATTGCAAAAGGAAAGTAGCCTGATATAATTTGTTTGCCCCTGCAGGACAGTGCAGCAGTGCAGATCCTGTTAGAGGTGTGTCTGCCATCCTCTCAGGAGGAGCAGCTACTGGGTGGAGATGGTGAAGGCTTGGTGAAGAGTGGTCAGTCTGCTTTGGACCAGCCAATGAGGGAGCAGGGAAGAGCAGGAGTTGTGCAGGGACCCCTGGGCTTGCAACAGGCCGAGGGGGGAGCCACTGGTGCTCAGGGGGCGTGGAATGCTGAGGGTGGTGCCTCTGGAGCTCAGAGGGAATGGCAGATTGAGGGTGGGCTTCTTAGTGACCTTAGGGAAGTGCAGTGCCTCATCTGCTGTCTGCTACACCAGATGTTCATCGCAGATCCCAACATCGCCAAACTGGTGCACTTCCAGGTACTGCATGCAGTGATCACAGATCTGCAGTAACCACAAGCCAGGAAGCCTGCATTTACACCACATAAACATAAACACCACTAAAACATAAACCACAACTCATGACACTTAAGAAAAGACTGCTGGCGTTTGCTACAGAACAACCACTGAAAAAAGACTGTATATGCTAAGCTTTTGATTGTACATTTAAGAAAGTACTGTTGTCTACATCTCCCCACTGACTGATTCTGAAGTGGGGTTTTTTGATTTGGAGAGTAGCTGGTGATGCAAGGTTGTTGTGTATGCTGAGCCATGACTCCTTGGCTCCCCTCCACAGGGTTATCCTCAGGCCCTGCTCCCTCTCACTGTAGCTGGTATTCCATCCATGCACATCTGCCTGGACTTCATCCCAGAGCTGCTCGCCCAGCCTCAGCAGGAGAAGCAGGTACAACTAACCCGTTCATGTATTTTTGTTTTTTTGATAACTTGCCAGTCGTGTGAAAAGCAGGACGTGGTTTTGCATTAAAATGGTGGGCTTGCTGCCTGGCGTTCTGAACACAGGTGTGTGCTTTCTCTCACAGATCTTTGCCATTCAGCTGCTCTCTCACCTGTGCACTCAGTATGCTCTGCCCAAATCCCTTAGTGTGGCACGCCTGGCCATCAGCGTGATGGGCACTCTGCTCACAGGCAAGAGGAAATGCTGTCTCTCCTTCTTTGTGCTGTTATATGCTGCCATCTGGTGGTTGTCACTGAACATTACAACAGCTGTCTCATCATTAGCTCTAAATGGAGTGTGTGTGTGTGTGTGTGTGTGTGTGTGTGTGTGTGTGTGTGTGTGTGTGTGTGTGTACACCCAGTTCTTACGCGTCCCAGGCGTTTTGTGTTCTTCATGCCCACCTTGCCATGCTTGGTGCCGTTCTGCCGGGCCTTTCCTCCACTCTACGACGACGTCGTCTCCTTGCTGGTGCAGGTGGGCCAAGTTTGTGCAGCCGACGTTGCTACAAAAAGCCGGGACATCGACCCGTTCATCGCCAGTGAGTTTGCAGTGGATTTGGTTGTTCATTTTTCATTTTCTGTTATATGATGTACAGTAGACTTATCTCTAGTTTACATGGGCTGCACAGTATGGACAATACCATAAAGCAATTGTCTTAATCCATATGACATGACACAATGCTAACCTGTATGGTTTTAACCAAAATTATTTATATATGATTCATCAGATAATCTGGAATATCTCGGAATACTCACAGTATCAGTAGTAATCTTTAACAGTGCAGAAAGTTCACAGTAAAAAAATGCGCATGTAGAGCTGTGGTGTCAGTTTTGAAAAGCTTCTTATTGTGGTGATTACTAACATGACGGTGTGTGTTGTCAGGGCTACAGCATGTGAAGGGGAGACTGAAGGAGTCACTGGGCTCAGACATGGGCTTGTCCAAAATGTCTCTGCCTAAGAGATCTGCAGAGGAGCTGGGTGCTGCTGACCCTGATGTCCAGCTGTGCTACTGTATAGAAGCCGCCTTCATGGACATTGTTGAGACGTGCATACAGGGATTCTGAAGAGCGAGACGGTGAACGTGAAGAAATGAGGTCTGTCCGAGGCTTGGAGATGACATTGTGTGACTGACGTACGGAGTGTTTAACACAGAAGAGACCTTCTTACAGCTGTTGAACACAAGACCATATAAACAGGGAAGATGTACTGCAGAATAAGTGTTCTGTAAAGCCATGGGAAAAAAAAAAATCATGAGGTTTTTAAACGCATGAATGTACCCTGCCTGTAGGTACTAAACACACAAAAAAAAACAAATTCTGATTCCTTAAAGTGACATGGCATTCGTAGCAGCAAGGTGTACGGGAACTGTAAAGAGAGCAAGAACAGGCTCTCCTGAAAGAGGCTTTGAGGTTTCTTCAGGACATCTGTGTGTTTAGGACACATTTTGTGGTGTTTGGCACTACTGTTACTTTTTAATTAGATGTGAGTGTGTAGCAGGCACTCAACATTATTGGTCTGTTTTTTAGACTGCTTTATAAAAATATTTCTTTTCCTCAGTCATGTTATTTTTGAGAGATTTTTAAACCTTGAGTTTTGGAAATGTCCTGGTTTTGTACACTCCTCCACCTTCATTTTGAACATTTGTAGTAAACTTTTGATTCTCTCAGAGTTTTTTCTGTTTTGCTTTGTAAGGACTGCATGTTGCCTGTGCCTGCATGTACCAAGGAGTAAGGATCGTTTCCGTTTGGGCCAGACTGGAATGGGTTGCTCTGGCTCTAAGTGAAGATGAACCACATTGATTGTGTAGACAGTGTTGCCATTTGCCTCTCGGTTTTTATCATCACCAGTAATAATGTTCTTACCATAAATTAAGACCTTGTGATGAAAAATCATATTTCAGCCATTTCCTCTTTGTATAATCAGTTATTTTAGTTTAAAATTTTGTGCAACCTTTTACATAGAAATTTACATTAAATATTACATATGCATTATTTAGACTTACCTTGCTTCATTCAGTGGGCATTTAAAAATAAATCTTGCGGTAATGCTACAGGCAGACACACAGACACTATTTTATAGAATGTTGTAAAACAGTAAATAGCGTGCATGGTTTTTCATTGCAAGGGCTCAATTGTTGTACTGTTTGTGGCCATGTGGGGGCAATCTTGCTACACGATAGCAGTAGCGCCTTATTTTTGCCCCATGAATCAGTAGCTTTTCTGGTAGATGCCAAATCAGTCACCAGAGGCAGCTGTAGACCTGTGTGCTAGTGATCACCACTCTCTAATGATTCAAGCCCTCTAACGATTTCTTTGGGTAATCGCCCTTATACATGGGTAGATGGACTGGTGGCTGAACGAGCTTTATTAGTCCCCCAGGGGTTATATTGTGGTGTTACGGTAGCAGACAGCAGTAATGTATATACAGACAATAAATACTACACTCCTTCACACCACACATATTTACACACTACACATATTTACACAATGCAGGACGTTTTGCAGAATACAAGACAACTAATCAGGCATTCACACCAAACTGGGGTGTAGTGTTGTGTTTATTAAAAATTTATATTGTTTATGGAGAGTCTGTATTGTTTGTTCAGTGAAACTGAGTGTAGGTGGTTTGTGGAGCCTAGTAGCACTTCATGTTGGAATCTGTTTGTGGTTCCACTGGTGGTGGTCTATGGTTTCACCGATGGAGTCTGGCTGAAGGAGCTCCTGAATGTAGTGTCATGGAAGGGAAGTTCAGTGTTGTTCAGTCATTCTGAATGTCCTCTAGTTTTGCTGTCGTCCTCTGTCACGGTCTCCACTGAGTCTGACAGGATGTATGAACTTTTTCCTAAGTATTCATTAAGCCTAATTTTAAATCACTGTACATTAATCACTCTTTGTCAACTATACGTTAAATGCTATTCGGATTTTTAGCCGATTAATAATGCATGTTGAGAATAAACATCGCTGTCTTGCATTAACCTCTCAGACACAAACACATTCTACCGCACATCCGATATGCTGTTCGCTTGGGGGGGGACCTTTTTGCACAGCCATCAATTCTAAGGGCAGCTTTGCCCTGAGGGTGCCCCCTCCCCCAGTGGGTGAGCGGAGGTGGCTTTAGCAGGAGGTGAGGTACAGGATGAGAGACGAGCCCATTTCCAAGCAGCAGTCTGAAAGTGTTCTGCTCGGAGCTGTGCTGTTCTCTCTGTAGTGCTGTAACGGCGGGCAGCTCTGCGCGTCGCCCGCGGCTAGCGGAGCAGACATCACAGCTCGTTTTTGTCTTCACGGCGAGGCACTGTCGGGCTTAAACACCTGCTTGACAAAGATCAGCTGCGTTCTGCTCTCCCCCGTCTCTCTGTAGGAGAGGTTGGGGGCGAGACTGTGGAGAATGCTTTTCAGAGCTCTTCCAGTGGCGGCTTAGATTTGACCGAGCTGTGGTGAGGTCATGTTTGATGATTTGCTCATTTGGCAGGGTATTGAATTATCTGTGTGTGTGTGTGTGTCTCAAGGGCCTACAGCGCAACAGTGAATTGGAAGTGTGTGGTTTCAGAATGATTGCGTGTCAGTGAAGCAAATTGACCTTTTGCTTAGCAAGCGTCCTCATGCTCACACTCCGTATCCAGGATACGGGGCACTCGCACGCTGCTTTGATGTGACGCAGCTTTCATTTGGTAATTGGTGTCTGCTCCTGGATGCGCAGGCTTGATTTGGGACATCCATGGATGGATAAGCCAAACATCCACGCAGAAATAGAGTGAGTTCAGGTATCTGGCATATTGTTACAACAAACTAAGGTTACGCCTAGTCAGGCTTAAAAGAAACGACACTGGAGTATCACCACCGCTGTAATGTAATCAGTTACAGGATATGATGCGTAGCCGGGAAACCGGCAACAAATTGTTCAATATGACCGGAAATAATGAGCTGAGCGTAATGACTGTTGACTGATTGTAACGTTATTTTGGTAGCTCCCGTGGTTGTTGTAGAGGCTGCAGCAGAGTCCAGGGGAAGCGATTCTGTGAATGGGTGAGAGGGGTTACCACGACAAGTCAGGCGATCGCAGTCTTTTTTGTGAGCAACTGAAAGCTGAATTCTAAAATGGCTAACATATTTTAAAATGTAAAACTGAAGAAAGCTTACTTCACGAGATGTAGGGAGAAATGTGTGTGTCAATGTCCATGCGTCTTTAATTCTACACCGGATTTAAACAAGCAGGTATAACGGCATGATGTCAGTGTGGGTTGCCTGAACGGTCATCTGTGAATCTGCAGTTCTGAATCTGGTGCGATGGCACCTCTCTGAGTGTAATGTACATTTGAACTGAATGTTGTTTTCAGCATGACGTATCTTAAACCATGTTTCTCGCTGCAGATGTTGCAGCCTGTCGGATACTCTCCTTATTTCTGGTGAACTATCGGCTCAAAGTTACCGACGCTTTACAGAACCATCATCATCTGATTAACTTTGCCATTAAACGCAAAGCTGGAGGTGAGGGTACCGAGATCAGCGGAACTGAAGCTCTCCTTCCCTGAGGAGCAGAGGTGTGTGTGTGTGTGTGTGTGTGTGTGTGTGTGTGTGTGTGTGTGTGTGTGTGTGTGTGTGTGTGTGTGTGTGTGTGTGTGTGTGTGTGTGTGTGTGTGTGTGTGTGTGTGCTGGGGAGATAATGCAGAGATGCCTGGAGGCCTTTCCGCTGGCTGCCATCTGGAGAGGCCGGCGTGTTGCTCTCACTTGCACCTGTTTGTGACACGGTCCGAGGAGCACGTCACAGACTCCTGCTGGCACGTTGGCTGTTAAAACGAGAGCAGGCTTTGGGAGAGCTGATTTAATGTGAGATGGGGAAGAGGTTCACGTGTGCCACCAAAGAGGGGTTAATGGACAGAACCCAGAGGCCTCTGTAAGGACATGGAACATTGTACAACAGAAATGGAGTAACTGTCAGTTAAATAAATGCAGTTAGCCAAGACTACTTGGGGAAGGTGAATATTTAAGCTGCTGCAGGCTGAAATAATGTCCTGGCACAGTTCTTAATGTCCCCTCTCTAGGTGTTTTTTGTGTATTTGTTCTATATGGTTTAAACTAGGCTGACAGCAGTGCTATAGTACAGCAAGATGGATTATTGCAACTTCCACATTCGAATTAATTGCATAAAGTTAGTTCAATGAGCCCACAATGAGCAATTTACCACAGCCATTAAAAACCAGCGACCTTGTTGACAGCTTTATGCAGCGCGGGGCATCTGTGGAGGCTCGGCGCTGCTCTCGCTGGCTGACAGATGGCTTCGACGTTGGGAGGATATCCATATTAATTGCACAATTACAATGCACTGCATCAAGATTGTGTCATTAACATTGTGATTGAAAAAGCAATTATGGTTTTTGATTATCCTCATCCACTGTAAAACGCTGTTATTTCGCTGAGGCCTCTGGGCGCCTTTTCCACCCCCCCCACACACACACCCTGACAGCAAATTGATCGTGAGACTGCTGCTCCTTCCTGACTGGCACTTAATTAGCTAGCATAGCGTTAGCATAATCAGCTCCCCCGGGGGAGACGCACGGAGACCCGGCTCTTATGATGGAGCATCTCCGCGTAAGCGTATTGATGTGAGATCAGTTTCCACCTGCTGTGTTCTTGAATTCGGTAGGTTATAACAGAGGAAAACTGATCTCAGAATAGCATATGAAAGCGGCTCAGTGCATGCTGATGACTGCTGTCTCAGATAAGGATGCACCAGATGTAACCTTGTGAACAATACAGGCTTGTATATCTAGGTTGGGTGTTGCAGGCAGGGAAAAAAGGGCAAAAGATTTTTAAGATATTTTAATACATAGAAGAGCACGCATCTAGGATAAGTGTGTGTGTGTGTGTGTGTGTGTGTGTGTGTGTGTGTGGTCTATTTTTAGCTATAATGATTAATAAACTTTTAAAAATATAGTGGATCCAGAAACCGCTGGTGGTGTCCCTTGTCTTTGCTTAGGATGCTTAAAACATTCTGCACAGCCTCTGAATAATTTGTTTCTTTAATGAAGTCGGGAAATCTTGTGGTTTAAACGTAAGCTCAAATGAAAGTTAATTTAAAAGCATCATTTAAAAGGCATATTTTACTTGAACGCACATTAGGTTTGATGACCAGACCAAACTGGTATGTACGTGAGCAGAGCTCAAATCCCTGCATCCTGTGATGCCTGTGGTAGGATTTCTTACATTTAAAACACCAAAATCAGTTTGAGATATTCCTAACAGCTGTAGCCGTTTCCATAAGCCTACCCCGGAAACGGGATGGAAGACTAATTCTTGGAAACAAGGTGAAGGTGTGCTGTGCGATCAGATGCTGTGGTGTAGTGGGTTCAGCAGAGAAGCTCATAGCCTTGGAGATCAGCTGTGCACCGTCAGCTTGGGGACAGACTTTTTGATCCAGTTCTCAGTGCGGTTCTGACGTCAGATGTGAGCTACTCGGCGGATTGCTGTTTGAGCTCAGTACCTGGCCTACCTCAGCAGCGCGGTCTTGCCTGTTTCATCCCTCTGACTTGTCTGTGCACAGGAGCACAGCTTAAAACCCTCTCTCTTCATGGGAAAAGGAGACAGGAGAGGTCTGTAGAAACCATGTCTCTGAGAGAGAATTCGCTGGTTAAAAATGAAGTGTGCCTGCGAACGCAAACATGCTCATATAAACACCAGGTTATTGCTTTGCATAGTTGCACTGGCTCCAAGTTTGAAGGCATGGTGTGTGAGAATCTGTATGACATGATTTGACATGAAT
>NW_027658602.1:20000-30935 GCF_041902795.1 Electrophorus electricus | reverse complement strand
TAAGCTATAGTTATATCTGCTATAGATTAGTAATATCAGTTAGCTACAGTTACCACCACAAATAAATTCTCAACCTGTGGGAAACAGTCAGTCATGCTCCCCAACACTCCATCCACTCCACCCCCAGCCACCCATGCCTGGGGGGGGAGGCACCCTTGGCTTCCATCACTTGGGACAGTCACATCTATTACTACTGCTGTCTTCTACATCATATCTGCTATTACAATTGTTCACCATTACTTTCAGATCTATCTGGATCTGGAAGTCCTACAGGTTCATAAGATTGTTGTTCACCACTCACTGTGGATCCTCCCCTTTGGACTTCAATGTGTTTGTCCCGTATATGCCCCGTGTATGCCCTGTATAGGCCCCATATATGCCCCGTGTATGCCCTGTATCTGCCCCATATATGCCCCGTGTATGCCCTGTATCTGCCCCATATATGCCCCGTGTATGCCCCGTATCTGCCCCATATATGCCCCGTGTATGCCCTGTATCTGCCCCGTATATGCCCCGTGTATGCCCTGTATATGCCCCATATATGCCCCGTGTATGCCCCGTATATGCCCCGTGTATGCCCTGTATCTGCCCCATATATGCCCCGTGTATGCCCTGTATAGGCCCTGTATATAATCACAGCCACTTGGTTGTGTGTCTCAGTGTGTGATTATTCCACCAGCATTTTGCATTCTAGGTGCTGGAGTGTCTCAGGACCTCCTTTGCACAGTCTGTATCTCGGGTCTTGACCAGTCGGACACCCTGGTTTAGATCGGCCTAGTGCTCAGCGCTCATTCTCATGCTGCCATGATTAATGACTCTGTGCCGTGCTTCCTTTTCCAGCTGTAGGTAAGACTGCCTCACGTCAGCCACCTCTGCCATTTGTCAGTGATTCAGTCCATAGAATGGGCTTCCATGGCACCTCCTCTGCTCCCATATATTTGAGGCACTCTCATCTCAACTCATTCATTTATATTTTTACTACATAAAGAAGATTCCAGAGAGTAACTGCAGTGTGTTGAAGCACTTTGCTTGCCCAGCTGATGAAAGTCCTGTGTGCAAAACATCTTGTTTCTTTGGAAACATTGTATAGACATTTTTAACAGAGGTCCTTTATCAGTTGTATATACTATAAATATATAGTTATGGTTTTTTGCATTATAAAAGATGCCATTCACAGAGGAATATAATATTCCAACAATCACATTGTGAGAACATACCTTGCTATGCTATTCATAAAAACATGTATTGTGGCAGGGAACTGATAAGACCACTTACATAGTGCTGGGTCATAAATCACAAATTTGCAGGTGAGGTATGCCAAATTCAGTGACCTTTTGCAAATCCATTTAGCATGAAGGCATTCCCTTGTGGTTATCTTCTCAAAAAAAAAGTACCAGGTAGAATGGGTCTGCACACGATAAATACTCATGCAAAGCTACATTAAACATCATAATTTCATGATGTCTAGCTAAAAGTTGAATATATAAAGGTAATGGATTTATAAGAACCCAGGCATTATTCAAGTCTATGTATTTCAGTCACATTGTCAAAATACTGTGTTCAGGGCTGGCTGTAAATGTGTTCGCACTTGTTCCAATGTCACGTGTCAGCTTTCGTAAATCTGCCCTTAAAAGTAATAAAGCAAGTCCTCTAATTCCACTGTGTTCTACTTTATTAGCAAGAGGTGAAGGCGAGTACCAGTAGATCATTTATAGGTTGTTTCTTTTTTCCACCACTATCCTTTTATATGTAAGTACAATTTACAAAGAATATGTGTACAAGGGAACACCTCACAAAAGGTTTTCAGTTACAAACTATATCGACCTGACCCCAAGTATAAGACAATCCATTATGTTTATTATTAATAATACATAAAGGACATAAAAGAGTATAAGACAATCCATTATTACTTTTTAAGCAGTGAAGTTTAAATGAAATTTGCCAGATTAATCTGTAGGTGCTGCATATTTCTTACTCATTTGTTTTAGCAGCCACCAAAATAAATAGTTTCCACGATATTTAACATTAGCACATCGCTCTGCTCTCTCTAAATTGATTGCTTAGGTAATTACATTTAATGGGTAATCTGACAGTGGAACATCAAATTGATGATAAGTGTTTCAAAGAGGAAAATAAGGGCCATCATAAGAGTTTTAAAAATTCACATAATGAGCCAAATGAGACATTGAAAGTTTGACTAAAAGCATAATCAGTCTTTGCCTGCACATGGTTGAAATAACAGAAGATATACATTTTACATACATCTGCAAGTTACTGTTATCTGGAGAACATTTCCACCAAAACCAAACGAAAGAAAACTTTTTAGGACTAAAAACCTTTATATTAAAAGTTAATAACTGATCTTGAGTTCAGATGACTGTGGAATACCTAGAAGACAAGGGTTATTTTAAAGGTGAACACATTTGCTTAGGACATCCACAATATGTATTTAGACTTTCTTTTTAAAGCACCTGTGCTGTGATTCTGTTGTTAAGCTACTTATTTTCCTCTTAAATGCATGTCAGTTTTACTAGTCCATAATTACTTTGAAATTAAAGCATACACTTGCCGTTAAATATTTTTAAATATTGTAAATAGTACACAATTTTCATTTTGCAGACATCTTCATCTTTAAATCACAATTTGCTACAGAAGTAACAGCTCTCAGTGTGTTAGTGTATGTGTGTATATATACAGATATATATATATATATATGCTGTAGTCACCTAGACTGATAAGTACAGATGTGTGTACCATAACCATGTCCAAAGCCAGTTCATAAGACAGGAGGTAAGGGGAAGCTCAGACACCTAATGCAAGACAACTCGCAGGACTTCTGAGTTAAGTGTTACAAAAACAGTCATAAAAGTAAAACTGCATCATTGGTCTATATTGTAAAACATTATATATTTAATATATAACACACTGCAGGAAAATGTTATTCAGGCTTTACAAAATACAATGTAAAAATATTTTCATTTAGCAATTATCCATGCAGTTTCTTTGAGCAATTATTTCACAGCTGCAGTACTTTAACACACACAACACCAAAACGTGGTATTCTAAATAAACATGTTTTAATCAAGTTTGTGGAAACTTGTTCCATTAACATCTATTGTGCCCCCTTTAGAAGGGTTGTCTAAATGTTTTGGAACCGAGCCAATTACCAAAACTGATTCCTGCAATGGGCAAACATGTTGCACCTGGTAATTAGCAGTATTCTGAGCGCAGAGGTGAGCAGTACCAATGAAATTGAAGATTTTAGACGAAAGCCCAGCTGTGCCACATGCAACACAGGCACTAAACACTGTAGTGAGACGAGCGCAATGGGATGTTTTACATTCCTCTAATGACGTGTGCTTTCATCATGCTAAACCGCTGGTGATGATGTGCGACGGGGAAGAAACTTGCGATAATCGTTAGAGTGTAAGAACACGACTTTGATCCGAATCGAAGATGGAGGAAACAAACCTTATTAGGTCTGACTGCCGTTTAGACGGATATGGAGCAGAAATCCGATTCGTCTGTGAGGCTGCAAAGTCCGCAATGTTGCTGTGAAACGTGAACGCGAGCCTGGCACGTCGAGGATCAATTTGGTCACTATGATAAAAACGAGTCAGGCCAGAGTAAAGTGCGTTAAATCTGCAAACGTGCTCTCATCCACTTCACCTCTAGGATATAGTTCAGTCGTGGCGGTTGTTGTTGTTTGAAATCGCCGTGAGTATGAATGTAATCACTACTCGTGTCGCCAGCACTTTCACAGACGTGTTTCTGAGACAGTATGTGGTAATGGTGGTTGTTATCTGAGATGGAATTCAGCACATCCTGTTAGTGTTCCGGCGTTAAGGAACTCGTGCAGAAATCCATGCATAATAGCATTAAGGCATACATGGTCCCAAATGTAAAGCATTGGTTGTGGCATTTTAAGTTCAAACTTTTGTCCAAGGTATCAGTTTCACTGTCGTAGGAGGGCGTTGGTCTAGCTTTGCTGCACATGGTTTTAATTAAATAAATATAACGCGTTTTAAAACATTATAACTTGTAAATGTGCATTCTGCAAAACACTTTGCACTGAAGGCAGGACTACAGTAAAATATAGTGCAAGCTGTAGTTTCCTTCCTCTGGAAGGCTACCGTGTCAATAACTTGCATCAGACTGTTTAAATTGCCTATTAAGGAAATTGTACTGGGAACTGTAAGAGCCATTCAGTTTCCCTTAATGCAACAGACTGACCAAAATCCTGACATGGCCAACAATGAATGAGAACTAGGAAATTAGCATTATGCAAATGTCATTATGGTAACTGCACGCTCAGCTAACTTTAATTCATTGCAGTGTAAGGGCTTTTCGCCAGAATTTTCCTTTAACCTCGTGCAGTCGTCGTGATGAACGTACGTTTGTTGTCCTATTCAGCTGTCTCTGCGTTTTGAGTGACAGCAGCCCCGATCACCGTGTGTGTGTGTGTGTTGTTGGTTAGTAAGGTACTCAGTTACCTGGACTCTCGTTAAATCAACAGAAGGAAGTGCATTTTGCGTCATGTGGAAGAGCCCCATGCGTGTAGGTCCCAGTGAGGGTAAGACTCGCATTACTGTGATGCGCCCCGACAGCAGTTGCCCCAAAACGCTTCCTCGTGTAAAACCTCGCGCGAAGGGCGCTGTCGAGGAGCCAAAGGGATGAGCGCTCGCTAATTCACACATGCGAAAAGGAAAATAAACGGTGCCTGCAAAGTTTCAAGTCTGGAGAGAGAGACTTCTCGCACGCTGCACAGACGCGACCGAAAGACAGCGGAGAAACTGGGACACGCTATGGACAGGCTGGCGCGGAGCGCAAAACGCGCTTCTGCTCCCCAGACACATCATCTGTGTTCGTAATACACGAACAGTGTGTACTAGGTTACTGACTGGGCCCGTATACAGTACGCCGTATACAGTATACGACCAAAATAAATTTTCCAGTATGCGAAAGATGGCCAAATTACCTACTACTTGGTCCACATATTCCAGTGCTGTCCTCGTGGTGTACGGAATGCAATCATGCAACGGTGTTGGAAAAATATTTCCAATGGAGGCGGAACCTTCATACGGTGACGCGACCTCGTATGTTTTGCATTTGTCGCAGACTGGATACTAGCCTGCGTACTACTAAGGGGTCCAGTATACAGCATATACTGAGTGTAGTATGCAGTATTCACTATGTAGTGGAGTATTTCACAGAGAGCCATTGCCTCTTTTCAGGAGGGAAGCATAGGTCATCGTGCGGATGGCTTAAGGCGGGGAGAGCAGATCAGGCTCCTTCGGGGAAGAGTGCAAACCTAAGCAAATAATTGTCCTCTCACAGACTGCTTAATGAACAATTATTTATCTTACTCAGCATTGCACATACTGCGTGTTACTCCAGTGGCTGAAGAGAGGTCCAGATGGTCAGAAGTGTTTTACACATCACTCAAGTGTATTCATCATAAAACTTCCTTATCCCAGTGGCTGTCAACCTCTGAAGACTATGAGGCTGTATGCAGTTTTAATTTCTCCTTGGTCTACGTAACTAGTAGCACCTGAAAACCCATCAACATTTTTAAAAGAAGTGGGGGGAAAATAATGGTATTATATGAGGACAGCAGTTCTACCTTAAAAGGAATGACGTGTAGGGAGCACCAAGTCCAAATTCTGATATAGGATGGGAGGGGGATACACTCACTTTGTCTACATGGATTGTTGGAGCACTTTCTACAATAACCCAACGCACATCTCTGAAATTGGTTTTTGGTGACAAATGTAATCAGGGGGGAATCAAAGCATAAGCATGTGCAAAGATCGTGAACAGATCTTGCAGCGCCTCTAAAAGTAACTGGTCAGGGAACTGGCATGAGTTAGAATAAAAGGCTTAGGCGGTTGGAAGTGCTTAATGGAATCGGGCCAGTTGAAAATCCCTAGCTATTGCTGCTGTAGTATTAGTGAAGCAGAAATATAAAAATGATATCTAATCTATGTGTGAGACACTGCCTTATTTATGTCTGTTAGCTGCCAATATGTTGCCAAAATTCAAAAGACCATAGGGGAGACGTTGGACGAGGAAAACAACTAAAGGTCTGAAATTATGAAGAAGAAACGATTGGCATTTTCATGGCAATATCATTTGATTGTTCCCTTATTTTGCCCTGGATGGTTTGTGTTCATATTTCCCTGGTTTCAGGGTTTCTGAGACTTTGGTTGTTCTCAGAAGTGGACCGTTATTACTTTTACCACAAGCCAGGAAAAAAGGCTTGACTTTTATTTTGTAAATCTTTTATTGGAATTTTTTTTCAAGGGCCCTTGTGATATTGTTGAACCCAAAAAGCCAATATAATATAGCAAAGAAGGGAAGGGGAGAAGCGTGTCTTTATTATTAACCAAAGATTTCACTGTTTGGTAGTGCCCAAGAGTCAAAACTTTGACCTGCTAAATCAGATTATCCAAGAGCTATGCAGAGCCATATTACAAGGGAGAAAGAAAGAAAAAAAATCTATAAAGAGTCATTAGGGCTGAAGGTGTTTTGATCTACCTCACTAATTTCACCTCAGTTAATGCACTTGTATGCATAAGTTAACAGATGCCTCAATGGAAATGTAGTATTTGTACAGGGTGCACAAGCAACTTGCATAGAGATCCATAAGAGTAGAGCATTTGACATTGCCCTAAACCTCTAGCTAAACACCCCTGTAAACCTGAACATCCACCCAGCAGCGAGGACTT
This sequence comes from Electrophorus electricus, assembly GCF_041902795.1. NCBI lineage: Eukaryota > Metazoa > Chordata > Actinopteri > Gymnotiformes > Gymnotidae > Electrophorus > Electrophorus electricus. The sequence continues at coordinate 24,207 of NW_027658602.1, read as the reverse complement.
CTCGAAGCCTTATTACCCTACAGGAATAACAGGACACCAGGAATGAGTGTGCCCTTGTCGCAATCGTCAGCGCTGCTGAGCTGATGTGTTCACTGGGTGATTCACAGACGGGCGTCTGCTGTGAGGTCAGAGTTAAACTCTCTTATAGTCCTGAGCACAGGCCAGCCTTTCTGTTTCCCTCCAAGAATAAATTTACCCCGAACCTAACATGCCAGTAGATGACAGATAAAGGGGGAAACTTAGCATTAGCTTCTAATATCTAGACCTATTACCAAATTTCACAATTTTAGGTGGAATATTCCTTTCGAGTCCCCACACACGGCAGACTCTTGCAGATGAGGCAACCCAGCAGGCTTGGAAATCAGAAGAGGAAATGGCTCTCAAGATCTTTCCAGCTCTCAGGTTTGTGCCCGCCATGAGCAAAGCCCCTTCCGGAGTATCCCTGCCTTCCAACGTCCAGGTTGCCAACAGTCTAGCATGCAAGTTACGGCCTTCGCTAATCCTTCACGGACCTCCGCACTGAGCTAACAGGTACAGTGTCATGCCTGGTCAGATGACAGACTTGACTGCCACATGTGAAACCGCCCTGTTTTGAGCAGCCTCGCGAGGGCTAGTCCACAGGAACCCACCCAAGGTTACGGGTGAAGCTGTGTTAATTGCATCATCAAAGAAGACCACGCTGGTCCAGCGTACCGTACACGACCACCAGAAAGCACCGAGGCCCCCTCTCACCAGGTGTCACGGTAACAAATTGATCTGACCTCTGCAGTGGCGATGCAGGGCAGACACTTTGATGCATAAAAATCTATCCATGTGGCATGCTTTAATCCATTTTCCGCTCGCCAAAGATGCCCGTGCGCAACTACACCCATTAATATTTATGAGCCGAGGTGGAAATGTACACATCTTTGATGGAGAGCTGAGTTCTTGCCTTGTGAAAAGTTGTGCAGTGTCAGAAACAAGTCAGATCTATTGAGGATAAGAATGCTCACAGATAAATTGGCAATACAGTGGGCAATAGCTTCTGAATCACAATGGGAGCCATGCAAATATGGAGCCTGCATACCATATCAGGCGTGCAGTTGCTGAACAGTGATATAAATTCACAGAGCCAAGATACCACAAATATGACTGCCGAATTGGAGATCATTGTATCATGTCAGATGTAGGAATATTTGAAAATATCAGTATAACTGTGGCAGGCTTAGTAGCAGATAATTGCTCACAACCTTTTTCTCTGAATCGGCCAATATTTGGATTCAGTACTGATATAATTAGATAGCCATTTGCTCAGTTATCAAATAAGTTGTCATTTTCCCAGTAGTTGTAAAACTGGATACCGGTTTGCAGAAAGGACATAATCTACGTTTTTATACAAATACCCGAACACTGTATAACTTAATCTAGACTGTGTTCTATAATTATGGTTAATGTTATTAGAAATTAAATATTGGTATTAACATTGAGAAATTGTCTTCATGGCAATATTAAACACGTGCACGTCACTAGAATTTTCGCGGATCATTTCTTGCGTAATGTTCAGAGTATTAAAATTCTGCACGAGCATGTCCTGACAGGACCAGCAGCACGCGTGGGAATGCAACACAAACTAGGCATGCTCATATATATATATATATAAAGAGAGAGAGAGAGAGAGAGAGAGAGAGAGAGAGAGAGAGAGAGAGAGAGAGAGAGAGAGAGAGAGAGAGAGAGAGAGAGAGACACACACACAAGGTGTGGGTTTAAATGCGTTTAAGTTTATAAGTTTAAAGCGGGACTGGGTGGTCTGTTTTTTTCCTCCACTGCTATTGCATGCCTATTCCAAGCGGTGGGATTTTAGTTTCTGCTTCGGGAAGTCGAATTTCTCGAGCACTAAATGACCAAGATGCGTCTTCGTCGGATCCGTCGGTATTGGTGGGCCCGTTGACCCGCGGCTGCAGTGCCCTCTAGAGGTAATGTCGGGTTAGTGCTAGAACACCAAGAGCTGCCACGCGGATTTCACATCGCATTATTCCCGATAGAAGCTCATTCTGTATTTAGCAGATACTTTGCTAGAAATTACTTTGAAAACAAACAAAAGTTGCCAAACCTCTCGCTTCAGTGCTATCTGAAAATTTCGCACGGACACTGGCACCTTAAATAATGTGAAAGAATGCTTTGACTGAAGTCAAAGACCTCAAGTAAATTGTGTATTTACAAACCACTTTTATTGATTTACTTTTATTGATTTAAAGAAAAAGAAAAAAAAAACACTATTTTAAGGAAGTGTAGAAATGCAGATGTTAAAAGGAAATGTCAGTATCAGTATAACTGAGGTGTGAAAATGACCGACATGCGAGAAATCTTTCAAGGAACATTTCAATGGAAGCGTGAAGACCCGTGAAATTCAACCCAGATTAAAAAACTGTAGCATCACAGTACCCCCTAGTGGTAAACACTACAAATCACAGTATTACATAATGCACTTTCCTTAGCCTCTTCTTTATTCAACGATAACTACTTAACATATTCCACCAAGACATAACAATAAATATAGAAGTTGCTGTACATATCACATTTTGTCAGCAGTAAAAGCTGTTCTATGTATGCAGTATTTACACTCCTTTTTAGGTATTTAAAAATGAACATGGTTTTCACTTTAGGCACATTTGTGTATCCTCTCGAAAAGATGAGAAGTGCAGAGATCTTAACACAAATAGTCAAGCTGTATTAGACCAGAGCTGGTGAGATGAGCCATCTTTGCCAAACACACGCACAAAAAAAAAATCCCTCACTAGAGACTTGGAAATTTCCAAATAGAAGTGGCCAACGTTTCATACTCTGTTCCAAAAATATAGCAGCTTCTAGCAACATTTAATATATTCCATTAATACTACTCAGTACATGTACAATACTATACAATCTTAAAATACTTAATATTACCATCATTTTATATTACATGTTCATAATAACTGTTACAGGCTGTGCACTACAGATCATATATACATGCCCATAGTCCCAACTGTCATCCACAGCGGGCAATGTTTGCAGTCTCTTCAGAATACACTTGAGGAAGTTCGGGCACAGAGAGTCCTACCATTCTGTCCTGTGTGGTGGTGGTACGAATCACGCTTGGACACATGTATTGTGAATGTCTCCCAAAGCAGATGAAGGGAGAACAGGTTTGTAAAACTGCAAAGCAGCACCGCCAGTTGTAAAACGACGACAGCTGATTTGACACGCGCAAGTTAGAAGGCTGGAATGATGGCAGCAGACATACAATGTTCAGACAAACAAAAGTGGAAGGGGCTTTCATTTACAGTGCTGTCTCATAGTGGGTGTGGGTGCTCAAAACACACCAAACACCTTCATGGTAATCAGCATAAGTCAACACACACAGAGCTCTCTAGATAGGAATGGCAAGTATAAGAAAGCATATTACATTCCTTCATTCATACAGAAATAATGCAAAGGAACCCCAAAATCAAAAACCAAAACATGGCTGCAAGAGCCATAACTGACCATAAAGACCACTAGACATTCTGCCTGTATACAAAGGGAATGCACCTGCAAGTGTCCTTAGAGAATAAGGTCGTAATATCGTTTCTCTCAAAAAAAAAATCAATACGTCAGTTTCAGGGATTTATCTTGGGCAAGGAGAACAGTATGGCTATATCAGGAAATGTCAGATTCAAACATGAGTCACAACCTCAGAAAAGGAGGTAGCTGGTGATTAACATTAATGGAATATTTCTAGGGATAGATAAGTAAAGCCTTTTAATGAACATGCACGGACCACTAATCAAATCCCTTCAAAAGTATAAAAACAATGCATTAAAAAATATCTTAGTCTAAGCAACAACACAAAACTTTTGAACTGGACAGCTGCCCGGAGTCAGGTAAGAATACAGCGTTAAGCTGTTTTGTTATAAACTGCTTAAATAAACAGCGACTTGCAAGCTGAATCAAAAATGCCATAAAATTACCAGGACTACTGCATAGAAACTTGTTTCCAACTCTTAGTGCTTAGTCCGCATCCCTACAGCTGACATTTTTGAGGAACCTTTAGCTTGTGCCAACCCTAACTGGTGTGCCACTCACAGTAACCATGTTAGGCTCAGTAATTCTATTAGCACCAATCGTCTGACCGGTAAAAACAGCATTGTAACATCACATCGCACCTTAACGCCAAGGCCGTGGCTACGACGTGGTGCAAAAGCCTCAGCAC
>NW_027658602.1:0-15000 GCF_041902795.1 Electrophorus electricus | reverse complement strand
AAGTCACACACTTAAAATTCACCTTCACTCCCTGAATGAGGCCGTTCATCAGGAACGTGTGCTGTGGGAATGTTTCATGTAAAACCTAAAGAAAAAAAAAACACGTATGTGTGTTGGCAAAGTGTAAACTACAATGTATGTAAGTAATGTGAGAGAGAAGGGAAGAGGAGGGTGAGACTTACAGTAAGCATTGGAGTTGTAAGCAGTCCCCAAGCAAAGAACTCAAGGAAGATGACAACAACTGCATGATAGACACTGGGCTTCCCAATTCCCTGCTGCATCTGAGACATGAACACCAATTATCAACAATTCAATGACAATTTGCATTACTCTGTAGGACTAAATACTCATATGCCATCTGTTTTGATAGTGAAATGATGACTTGTCTTTGGAGAACAGCTGTTGTGATTAACAACTGACAACCAAAGGTACTGCTGCAGTCTTGTCCCTAGCCTAACTGATCGAAAGCGCTGAAACGTTCAATCCTCAAAAAAGACTCATTTTTAGAAAATGGTCAAGGATTAGATACGTTAACGGTAAAGAACTTTGCATGCAAGTGAAAAATATTTATATGCCCGCAGTTTGAAATGTTATGACTTAAAACATAACGCCTGCTCAGCAAGAATGCAATGTCAACAGCATCACAGCCAACTTGTCTAGATAACTATGTCACGATGGGATGAAACGTAGCTAACTGGTTATTGTATGTATATTTAATTTTTAAATTGAATTCTTGATTTCATGAGGCAGTTGTTTCCCTGAAAACAAAAATAGCGCTCACACAGCAATGAGCTCATTGCTAACAGTGTGTTATGTAATACTGTGAACCCCTACCATGCTACTGCTGAAAGGACAGCGCATAATTAAAACATCCGTTATATTTTCGCCATCTTATTTTGAATGCCTTAAATAAATAACATTTTATTGAACATAACCGGACATCATCTGTAAATAAATCTTACAAGTGTCAGTTTTCTGACATACAGATAACCACCTAAGCTTGCCATTCTGAGCAAAGTTTCAAAATGGTGACCGGAGGGGGCTAGTTATCCAACCAGCTAGCTAGCGATCTAACGACATCCATTAACTTATGAATTGTAAACGTTCAAGTAATCACATGTTTATTCGTCAGTGCTTATAACAAGAATAAATAACATAGCTAGATATTATTTAAATATGTCCAAAATCTCCCAATACTTAACATGTCTACGCGTTAGCTAAGCTAGCTAGCTAGTATTTCCACGAGCTCAGCAACGGTAATAACGGATGAACGAGCAGCCGCACTGCTGCACGAGCCGACGATGTGGCGTTAGCTAACAGGCTAGCCAGCTACCTCAGCCCTACGTTATTAACTAACCTGGCTATTTAATCTATCAGTAACATCGGCAACACATCCTTGTAAGATTAAGAACCTGTTAAATTTGCTTACCGGGTTGTCATCGTTCATCATTATTCTCTTAACCAGCACGACACGGTTGGTCTGTTGAGGTTCTTTCCCCACCTGGGCCATCTCTTCACATCTTATATGAGCCACATAAAAACCATGTTGTGTGCATATCTTCGGTACTGCCGCTCCTTCCAGGATGACTCTTTGTTCAGCCCAGACAGGCTAATTAAAAATACAGATTTGTTACCGCTTCGGTAAATCACTTAAATAGAGGCTGTAAGTCGAGAAGGTTGAGGTAGCAATGAAGGTACAGTTTTAAATTCCGGATTATCACCCGGTAGACTGAGTCAAGATCTTTTCGGTGGTAACAGCGCACCCGTGCGACTGCAATAAACGGTCAACTATTGAGCAGCAGGCCAGAGATAGCGTGGGAGTTTTGTGAAGAGTTGCGTGAGCTAATCTATTCTTGTTCTGATTTTTTTCCCCCCATTTTAGAGTATGTTCCCAGGGTTATTCCAGATTAATGCCTGAAATCCTTCTGATGGGAGTTTAATTAAATCTGTGGGTAGGTGTAAATATTTAATATAAACAGACCCAAAAAATAAGATTACATTTTAAAATATTTTCCCCCTTTTTATAATTTTTTATACAGTGGAAGTTCACAGATGATGCTGACATACTGGCACATATTTGCAACTAGCATCTGTTATCAGGATTATTGCTATATCATCATGCATCAATGGGAATTTGCTTTTGCAACACTGGAAGATTATAGGGCAATAATTACTAGAGCAATTTCAAATGGTTGTGCAAATTAACTTTTTCCACCTGCTTGTGAGGTGACCGGAACAGCTTGTTTACCACTATCACTAAGCAACAGGTATTCTCATTTTACAGGCACACAAGAGATCTGTAAATGAATATGTTCCTATGAGCCACTGGGATGTCTATGACATGATGCATCCTTTTTGTTTTTTACTATTCAGACTACATTTTTAAAACAGTACATTGAGCAAAAAAGGATATAGGTTTAAGGGAATTCTCTTAGAACTCAAAATGGCACTAGCAAGTGGACATTGGGTTGAAAAGGAGATTGAAGGAGTGCCACCCAGTCCAAGGTGAGATAATATCTTTAAAGGAAAGTTTTGTTTTTAATTTAAAAATCTAATTTCCCCCTACCCCAAGCAGCTATGCTATGTTTGGTATTCAGTTTTTGCTTCTTTAGTTTTCCTCTGTAGCTACGAGGCTGCATTTCTGTAAAAGGTGCTTAGGCCCACTAAGTAGCATTTTGCAAAGTGCATTTCATCATCACACATTTCTCAAACAGGTCAAACGTGCTTGTGTTGTCTGTCAGTGTTTGACATGCTATTGTCTAACAGACATCACATAGCTAAAGATAGCCATGTTGAAGCTAGAATTTTGTTTGTACTTTGTTCATGTATACAAATAACATTAACCTCTGTCATACAGTGCAAGAAACCACATAAGCTATAAATGTATTTTTGACTATTGAGCAACTTGACATAAGGTGAGACAAATGTAAGATGACATGCAGTATGTTCTGTGTTACTTTGTGGGTATGAGCTTTTGTCAGTTAGTCATGTTAACCTCACAGTTTCTGAACAAAAATAAAGAAGTAAAGTTTGGACACAAACATTGAGCACCTTCAAACTGTTTTAGTAACACTTTGTTGTTTCAATAACACTAAACACACCTGCACATTAAACATTCCCATGTTTACATCCAGGCATGGGCACGCCATTGCATTGGCAGGAAACATTGCTTTCTTGTATGGAGGAGTGTCAACCATATACTCTGAGGCATGTAACACAGAACATCACTAATACATGTTATTACTTGAACACGTTTCAACATATGCATAACCATAACTATAATTGGTGAATTATATTTATTTGTATTCTCTTCAGGAAGCCAGATCTGTATATCTGAATGATTTTTACATGATTACAGGTAAACATTTGTGAATAAACAAATGTGACTGACCCTAGCAACTGCATTTTCATGTTTCAATTACTTGTTATTCAATATATAGCTTTCTTTTAAGATAAAGACAACAGAATAAATGGTGCACCTAATAAAAGCACAATTTAGTAGTCTGGGTGTGTACGAATGTCCACCAGATTAGTGGGACATGTGACAGGCAGAGACCTGGACCTAATGCATTTTGAACTGAAAATCACTCCCCATTTAGACTTTATATAAACATGAAGAAAAATAAATCAAAATAATTAGTTATTAACAGTGATTTTTTTTCTTTCTTTTTTTTTTTTTTTAAAGTTACTCCCACTCGAATAACTTGGGAGATGATGCCTCAGAATGGAGTTGTACCCACAGAAAGAGAGGGGCACACACTTTGGTAAACATAAAAACATTATGAGTGTACATGCCTTACCTGTGACAATGTTAAAGCTCAGGTTTGTTGTTTCTTCTTCACAGTGTTGTCAAAGGAAAACTGTACTTATTTGGAGGTTCCAGCCATCCTCAAGCAGAAGAATGTCTCCCAGGGGTTTATTGTTTTGACATTGGTGAGCAGCTTTGTGTCTTGACAATACTATCAGAAAAAGGGTACTGTAACAAAGCTGCATGCCAGGCATTAAGGTAGACCGTCTGATAAAAGACCTTTATTCTGTGGAGGTCATACATAAAACTACTGGTTAACCAATGTGTTGTCGCTAATATATCTTTATTAGGGTGTGTCTATGAAGGTTTCATTCATCCAAGACATTGAGTTGTCCAGTAGCAGTAAGTCAATTGTTAAAATTATATGATAGTCATATAAGACCAGTGGTGTAAATTGGTGTGAAACTGCTGAGGTAAAGATTTTAGGTAGGTGCTATAAGTGCCTTTTAACTGAATCCCTTTGTTAGTGCCTCCCAGTTTGGTTATATTCAAGATTCAGGATTTAGCCTCTTTTCTCAAAGAGACACCATAAATGCAAAGGTTTTTTTTTTTCCTTCACTCTGCACTTTGTGTTTGTTTGTTTGTTGTTGTCATTGATGAGAATGTTGTTTTGTTTAGAAAAAAACAGTACTTTATTCATAGCACAATCTGGATTGTAGGCATAATTTACATTTACAGCATAATATTACTGTTTACATGTTTTAATATAACACTGGGCCTTCTCATACTCAGTGACACTGAGATGGGAGCAGCTGAAGACTGGTGGTGTAGCTTTGAAGTCTCTGAGACACAGCTCAGCAGCCTTGGGGGATAATATATATGTGTATGGAGGAATTCTGGATGGAAGACCTACAGACAATCTCATGATGTTCAACACAGGTCAGTAAAATAGACAGTTGTGTGTTTGGAATGCATAAGCTCCTCATCAGATAGAGATAAAGGGGTAGCCTACACAGGTTGACATGAATGCAGGTTAGCTCAAGCCTTAGTACAGTATATAGGATTAATGCAGTATACTTCAGTATAATTGCATTACAAAGAAGATGATCCTTTGGGAAGTTAGAGTTAGTGATGTTCTCAATATGTCCAAAGTTTTGCAAAATCTTTTTATTTAGTGTCAATGATTTGGACACCTATCAAAGCAACTGGAGCCCTACCATCTGCAAGGTAAAATCCCAAAGACAGCAGCTACGGTTCATAGACTCCAAGTTTTGAGCCAGACTGTATATCCTCTGTTAAAGGTAATCTGCATATGTTGAGTTTGTTTAGGTACATTATAATTCAAATCAGATTTATTAGCTACTTTGCAGTGCAATGTCCCACACTGGACACATTGGGTAATCAGTTCATTGGTACAGTGTGTGCAAGCCGTTGTCATGGCGTCCTGGCAGTGAGGATCATTTACTTAGTGACCTCATGTGAAAATGTAATCGGGGACCATCCATTTTCCATTCTGCCTCTATTTCTTGACTTTGGCTCAGAATTAGGGTCATCATTCCAGACACCACCATGCTGTCCCACTGCACTCCACAGTGTTTCCTTCCCATGTCACTATGAACATCTCTTTCGTAGATATAACCACACATGTGCTGTCGTCAATGAGCAGATCTTCTTGTTTGGTGGATGTGGAGGCGATGGGTCCTACCAACAAGACATTCACATTCTAAATACAGGTAAAATACAAGAAGTGAATGATTTGCCAGAGGTGCCATTCTTCTAACATCACAGACTTATTCTACATTAAAGTGTAAGGGAAGAGATTGATGTATGAAATGGCTCACTGATCATGTCCATATCAATAAACACTGGGAATTTGCTCAGTTCCAGACCAGATGCTTCCTGAATCTGTGGTACTTGACTTGACGCACTATGCTCTTCCATAGAGACCCTCAATTGGCAGAAATGTGATGTTAAGGGCGAGTCCCCCCTCTCCTGTGCTGGTCAGTCATTTACGGCTCACCATGACAAGGTCTGGAATATGGTCCATTCCCCTGTAAACCGCAAAAAAACTCGGCTCACATCAGGGTCGTGACCGTTGTCCTCATTTGCCTTTAATGATGGAAGTTAGTGATGCAACATACATATGCTGTTTGTTTAACATAGGATATTTACTTGTTTGGAGGGGCAGTCACCAGCACTGATGGAACTGTCTTTTCAAGCAATGAAATTCACAAGCTAAGCATTGGTAAGGCTCTGGAGATGTGCACTTAACTGTTGTGTTCAATGCTAACTGAGCAGTTGCCAAAGTGACTTCATTGGTCCGCCCTGTCTCATGCTCCCCCCAGCAAAGATGAAATGGAAGGTACCCTTGTATGTGGGAATTCCCCCATCAAGGCGCCATGGTCACACAGCCTTCATTCTTCACAGTCATGTAAGTTTTTTCACATGCATTTTTGAGTGTGTTGCAAAGCATGTATTAAACTTAAGTCAGAGGCACTTAGACCACCCACGATGTCAGAGTTCATAGGTGTTCATTCCAATCTGGCACAACAAAACCTGATTTAACTTATCGAGTACACCTCATTGAAAAAGAAAGATAGCTAATTAGATTGCATTGTACAGGGCTTAAAATAATACCCACAGGCTTGGCAGTCAGTGGATATTGTTGAATACAGCTGTCTTATTTTTCTTTTATAGATGTATGTGTTTGGAGGAAAAAATGAAGAACAGGAATTCAACGATTTGAAGATAATGAAATTAATCAATCCATCAGAGAGACAGCCAGGTAAGAGGCAATCACTATGCTACTGGCCAAACAGGAAATATCTGGCATCATTGTTGATTTCTTTATTCACATTTATTATATAGTCATGAAGGAGATTCTGTCTGAATTTGGACTTCAGGGAGTCAGTAATGGGTAGGCGACTTTTCAAAATCAAACCATACAGTTCAAACCATATAAATTGCTTTATCTGCTTTAGATTCATTACAAACCTTTAATGGCATCATGATAGTCATTAGAAGTAGCATGATGTCATTATCTGGAAGTGAAACCATAATCCTTCTTTTTTATGCAAATATGATCATGAAGATCTAGTTTCATTCTTAGTTTCATGTGGAAGCTCTCTTCTGTTATATAAATTGAATACACGTGTGCATTTTTTTAGCTTTGTGCCAACAAAAGTTCCCAACGTGAAGTATGAACTGAGTGAGCCTCCATTAACCATGAGGACAGAGAAATCAGAGTCAACACAGGTGACTACAGCTGTGATTGCTTGTAATAAGGAACTAGATAATGGTTTCTTATTACACCCCGATCAGCCACAACATTAAAACCATAAATGAAGTGAATAACATTAATTATCTCATTACAGTTGTATTTGTCAGGGGGCAGCAATCAAGAACAATCAGTTCTAATAGTTGATGTGTTGGACGCATAAAAAAAATGTGCAAGTGAAAGGATCTGAGAGACTTTGACAAGGGCCAAATTGTGATGGGTAGACAACGGAGCACCTCCAAAACAGCAGGTCTTTTGGGGTGTTCCTGATGTGCAGTGGTTAGTAACTACCAAAAGTGGTCCAAGGAAGGACAACTAGTGAACCTGCGACAGGGTGTGGGATGCCCAAGGCTCAAATTGCTGAAAAGGTTAATGCTGGCTATGATAGAAAGGTGTCATAACACACAATGCATCACAGCTTGTTGCACCGGGCATAGTTCCCATGCTGACCCATGTCCACTGTCAAAAGTGCCTACAATGAGCACATGAGAATCAAAGATGGACCATGAAACAATGGGAAAAGGTGGCCTGGTCTGATGAAATATGCTTTCTTTTATAACATTTGAGTGCCTGTGTGCATGTGTCACTTACCTGGGGAAGAGATGGTACCAGGATGTACTATGGGAAGAAGGCAAGGCAGCAGAGGCAGTTGGCATTGTTCTGCTGGGGCTGTTCTGCTGGGAAACCATGGATCTTGACATTCATGTGAATGTTGCTTTGATACATACAACCTACTTAAACATTGTTGCAGACCAAGTACATTCCTTCATGGCAATGGAATTCACTAAGGGCAGTGGCCTCTTTCAGCAGAATAATATGCCTTGTCACACTGCAAAAACTGTTCAGGAATAGTTTGAGGAACATGTCAAAGAGTTCAAGGTGTTGACTTGGCCTCCAAAATATCCAAATCACAATCCGATTGAGCATCTATGGGATGTGCTGGAAAAACAATTCTGATCCATGGAGGCCTCCATCGAGGAACTTACAGGACTTAAAGGATCTGCTGCTAACACCTTGGTACCAGATACCAGTTGACACCTTCAGAGGTCTTGCGGAGTCCATGCTGCTTTGATGGGTCAGAGCTGCTTTGGGTGGGGACCTACACAATCTACACAAGCACAAAAGCAAGTAGTTTTAATGTCATGACTGATCAGTGTGTGTATATGGGAGTCTGAAAGTGCTTTTCCTTGGTCTGCGCTCTTTACAGTATAATCTTAATTGCATCCTGAGCAGTATCAGCAATATTTTGATTTTGTCTCCATCAGGAAGACCAATTGAACATATTTTAAAACCAGTGCTTTGCATTGTCTAGATCACAGCTTTTCGGGATTTCACCATGGTTCGTGATGAGGCCGTGAACATGATCCAGAAAGCTTTTACAATTTTAGATGAGGAATTCCGAAAACTAGACAGGTACTGAATCAGATACAAATACACTGGGTGGATGACAAACTCAAGAAAAATAAATGAGACAGTTAATAGATTAGTAAGTATTTGGTGAGGAGACAAACTTAGTGAAATGTGAGATTTTCCTAAAAGGTTCATCCGTGTGCCAAACTACAAGTGAAGTAATATCTAGCAACTTGCAGATATTTTTTTTTTTGCTAATAAACTTTTTTTTTGTTTGGTTTTGTTTGTTTTCTTCTCTGGAAATAGGGAAAGGTTAGAGCTTTCACAAGCAGGAAAAGCACTGCAGTGTGAAAGACAGGCTTACGATGAATCTCACCAGAGGCAGACACAGGTGTGCTGTATTAATTTGTGTTCATCTGTGTAACTACGTACCTGAAACAACTTTACTTCTAATTATCCTGAACAAATAATTTTTACTTGATTAGCATTTTTCTCTCAAAACATACATTTTATATTTCGTATATTTTATATTTTGTTTATGTTGTCTTAATACAGTGGATGAAGGAAGTTGGGCTTGTGGTTCTTGTTGAACAGGAACTTCAGGAAATGCTGGAGAGGCACAAAGCTCAGAATGAGGCCTGGCTTCAAGCTCGAGCAGAGGAAAACGACAAGGAGAGGAAGGAGCTGTGTAAACTCAGGGTGTGTGACCACAAACAGTTCCTCAGTATACACTCAGGCCATGTTTCACAGGAGGGTTACTATTTATATGTTCCAACGTCTCACTAGGCAGACACATCTCTGCCCCAGTGAATATCCTACACCATACTTTGCTGAACCTCATACTTAACTAATTATCAATCATTTGTCAACAAAAGAATAAGAATGATGATAAATGGTGCAATGTACCAGTTCAAAAATAGTTTTAGCTAATATTCATTCTAATAAAGAATACCATAAACCAGTGACTGTGGTCAGGGGTCAATGTTCCTTATAGGAGGAAGTGCTTCATGAGCAGGAGAAGCTGAAAGAAGAGCAATGTAACATCCAAAAACGCAGTGAGCACCTCCTGTCCATTATGCAGCAGTTCAAAGGCATGTGAAGACACTGTCTCCATGGCAACCGAAGGAGAGGGGCCGAGTTTTGTTTTCCGTTGCACTTCTTTACTGTCATTTTTGTGTGTTTAGTTCTCATTCTGCATTTTAATCACAGTAGACATGCATGCACACACGGATCTTATATTTGCATAATTACTATTAGTTTTGTTGAACAGTAAATTTGCCTTATGTAACCAAACAAAAGTAGTCTGACAGTGTGTGTGTACTTCTGGCTGTACTGATGTGGAAACTACCTTTAAACCTCAGGATCCCCACACCCCAAAAAAATAAATGTAAAAATTTTTAATAAAAACCACATGGAAGAGGACATTGCTAATCAGTCAATCTCCCAAAGCTACATTATTGTACATTTAGTCTTCCATATATTTTTTCTTTGATCAAATCTTTTTATAAACACATAATAAAAACTGATCCTGCTAATAAATACATTTGTGGGGGGAAAAAAAAAAACAGTTCATGTTCCACAGTCACAAATAACCTTCAGGCAATTTCTTCAGGCATATTTTTTTGTGTGTTTAAGTATTAATAAATGGAATGATAAACCTGGTTCTATGAAATTAAAGATGATGTATTACCGTCAATGAACATGTTATGCTGTTGTTTTTGTTAGTTAGTGGATGTTTTCTAATTTTTTGTCTTGTCCAATCTGGGTGCAACGTTCTGTTACTAGTATGATCATTCATTTAAAATGTGTCACTTTATCTTTAGAAACATTTTCTACTGACTACAAATTTGCTACAAAATGGACTGTCAGAGAATTCTTCACAGTGACAACAGCATTCTATCTATATATATTATCCTGTTAGCTGGTTGAGACTGAATAAACACACACACATTCTCCAAGTTTTAACAAAGGGATTATCTCTATTTCGTAAACTACAGTAAATATACATGATAAGCTACTCAGCGATATATCTATTTGTTTACTTATTTATTTATGTAAACAGAATTATGAGCTGCCACAGAATATGACTGAAATCAGACAATAAGGGTTGGGGGGGGTGGCACCCCCTTCCCTGCTCCCCTGTCGCAGTGTCTGCGCAAGCACATGCGATTGTGCCCTCAAGTTTAGAGCAGAGGGGGGAAAAGATGGAAAATGTACAGCGTCTCACTATTTCGCAGGAAGGCTTGGTTTATTGCGCCAGACCTCTCCGACAGCGTAGCACTATTTAGCCGAGAGAAGGGGAGGGGAAGGCTCGGCCGCAGTTGGGGCCGCCTATGCTCATCAAACGGTGGCTGATTGAGGAGACGGGGGAGAGCAGGAGAGGAATTTTCCCCGTAGCTTTCTGTAAAAATTTGCAATAAAAAAAAGGGGTAAGCTGACAAAAACGTCCAACGTGCAGGTGTTTTGGTGCTTGCGTGAGAAGCGCGGAGCAGGCTGCTGGCGAGAGAAGGGGTTTTCAGGCGTGCAGTGGTGGTCTGAAGGCTTGATCCAGACGTTCGTGTTTTCATTTGAAATGTGTTTCTTGTCAGGCAGGGTACAGTCCCTCCTTTGTTCGGCTGCGACCGCTTCTCTGCTCTCCTCTGCTGCGGGGATTGTAAATAATAGTGAGGCAACATGGCTGACACGGCTGGTTAGGTAGGATAGCTGGCTAGCGTCTGTGATTTTTTTTTTTTATTATTATTATTATTATTATTAGCTAGACATGTTGGCTTATGCAGTTTATCGACGCCATTTAGCTGTTTCAAATGTGGGTAACAGTATTTTGGGGGTCCCCCTACAATGACTACAGCCTCCGCAGACGACAAGGTTAGGTAAGGTAGTCGTTGCTGCATAGTTAGCTTAGCTAGCCGCTCGTTTGACGAATGTTTGGTATTAAACGGTTGCTAGCCCACGTTAGCTTAGAAAGCCAGACAGGTGATTTTAAACACTTGTAATAATTATGACATTTATTGTATGCGTCTTTGTCAAAGAAGACAACTCCTCTGCACACACTGGTTCTACCACAACGAACTTTCATAGCGGAATTATTTAAATGTATTTCGTTCATGTGAATTAGCTAAGGTTAGCTAACGCTAGCTAGCTAGTAATCCAAATTGAATTTTTCCTCCGTCGGTCGTCTTCTAGGACACTACATTTATAAAAACTTTCTCTGTAACAAGTTGCCAGTTTACCTCTTGTGTAAATTAAACTGAGGCAAATGTTGGGCCGCAGACGTTTTATGAGACGGTAAAGTAACTTGTCAACTTTAATGCTCTCTATTAGCCACGTTTGCCTTTTGCGGGCAACACTGAAACGCAATCCGGCCAACTGATCTTACTGCATTGTTGAACGCTTTCGCCAAATTGAAATTTAAGGTGAGCGCCTCTTCGTTCTTGGATGGCTACAGTCAGAAACACCGGCCTGAAACACTGGGTCAGATTGCACCCTGAAACCATTGCATACGACGGGATGAATCATTCGTAGGAAACCATGTTTCGCTCCAAGGGGGCGGGGGAGCCGCGCCAGTTAATTAGTGTCTCACGACGGTCCGCTGAGCGTTTTGTAGGGCACCTCTACAGGATTAATTGATCAATTACGGCAGCAGCGCAGGTTTACGCAGGCCCTGTCCACGTCTAGCATGTACAGGAAACATGTGGCCTTCTCAGAAACCATGATTTTTTAATTTTTTTATTTTTTTATTTATTGGATTTCTTTACTGTGATTTAACGTAATGCAACGTAGTAATTTAATATATAATCAAAAGATTGGGTATATATATATATATATATATATATATATATATATATATATATATATATATATATCTCTTCAAGTGGATTGGCTTTTATGAACTGTTAAACCACAGGCCAGTCGTTAGCGATTATGTCATGGAGTCCATTGAAGGAAATAACGACTGAAGCCATTGAAAGTGTACAAATGTTCTTGTAGATAACTGATGGTGGGTGATGGTGAACAGCTTGTATCCCATTTCCATAGATGTCTAAGCCTGAATCTGCTGCCATCAGATTGTATAAACAAAGCCTTCATCTGAAAGTTTTAAAGTTTGATTTACTGATCTTATTCCAGCATTAAGACCCTGACTATTCGCATTCTTGCTCTATGAACATTACGTAATGCATTAATGTGAGTGTGTTGTTACTGATCAATTAGCCATAGCCATTAGCAGCATAATTACATGCAGACTTGGTTTTGTTCGGGAAAGGAAATGAGTAGAAACAAATGTACGAGATGTATGCGGCTGTTTTTAGTTTATCTGCAGATCGGAGTTTGGGAATCCTGTGGTAAAGCATTTCTGATGGATATTTTGCCTGATTACTGATACTTTGCATTGCCAGTCATGGTTCTTTGGAAACTACTGCACAACTGTGGTCAGTAGTGCCAGTGACATTTTGACATGCTTTTCAGAGAGCTAAAGACAGCTGACACTGAGGCTCGGGTCATAATCCTGCATATTGTGTGCATTTTCAGTCTTGTCTGTGAAATGTGTTCTTTTATCTTGAGCAAATTGGCTTAGTGAAAATATTCTTTCCAGACCCTAATGCAGTTTTATTTCTCTGACAGGACATTTTGCTGATGGGATGTACTCTGTACTAATGTTATCTCTCCCCATCAGAACAGAAGTCCTCTGTCTCAGACTGGTCATTCTATAATTCTTAAGGTTTAATGGTTTGAGCACTGTTGGTTGCTCACGGTAACTTGTAACGCAAAATCTTAACCAGCTGTACTTGATATGACATTCAGAATTGATGACCTGGAAAAACAAACTACATGGCCACCATTTTATGTTTTTGTCTATGTTGTGTGATTTTGTAACAAGGTAACACTGCACTAGCAATGAACTAGAATGATCCTGTAGAATCATGTAGAATGATCCTGATGTGTTACGTAATGCCCCCAATTTAGCTGACTAAATAATGTATGTGTCATGTCGATGCTTGTCTGATCCAATTACTGAGTAACTCTGAATGTTTGTGGCCACCATGTAGAGAGAGAGAGAGAGAAGGCTTTCTAATCAGTAAGACTAAAAAACAGCACTGTAAGGGATTTCTTAATCCCATTTTCATCACATATGTCAGTTCATGGTAAGATGCACACATAAGCAGCATATGTTTCACTAAGTTTAAAACTGCTAGTGGTTGCCTGTGTGTTTTGGAAGTGAAATAGTACCATTGATTTTCACAGTTAATTCTGTCAGATTATTATGTGAATTGTTAAAGAATATTTTAACATCCAAAGGTTTAAACATGAAACTATCATTTACGTGTTAGTTTGATGGCTATCTTGCAAGCTTTAACAAATTAAGTTACTTGTGGCCTTATGCCTGGGTCTGAGGAAGTATGATTTACACCCTGTCCGTGAAAATCAGCTTTCAAGGTACACTGCATGTGTTGATCAATGTTCAAGTTCTATATGCAGTCTACTTGAAGTAATGGTTTAAAGCTTAGCAACACGTCCCTGTGCACAACATTCAAGTTAGCACACGGTTGTAAAATAGTCCCAGGCAAGATATTAGATTACATTTGATTCTGTTATTAAACAATCTTAGCATAACTACTTTGCTTATTCTGTGTACAGTGGACATATTTGGAATGTGATTTCAGCAGCACATCTAACTTTAGAAGTGCAAACACAAACATACTGTGAAATGTACAGAACATGTTCCTTTGAGCATTATGGGTGAAAGATTTAGATGAATTGAACTGATTCAGAAGGGGACTAGTTTGATTTGGTGGGTCTTGCTAAGTACATTTAGTTATCAAGTTCATTTCCTTTTGAAATAAGTTTTATTTCAGTGTTGAGGATAAAATAAATGTTCCTTTTTGTGTGTGTGTTTTGTTTTCCTCACAGGTTTTTGAAGCCCTTCCCCAAAAGTAAGAGCCTGGATAGCCATCTGCTGGCCAAGCCCTGGATGGGCTTCTGATGATCCAGTCGTCCTCTCCAAACCAAGAATCGCACATTCCACTCTGCTAGGGTTAAACCCTTGGAATATATGACAGCACTTTCCCACACTGTAATCTGGCCCCCTTTAGTTTGAACCTACCCTCCTCATTTTACTCTTTTGTTCATCAGAGGGGTTACAATTGATATTTTCACCCTAGTCCGGCAGCGGGGCTGCTCCCCTACATCCAGATGAATGAAGACCCCATTCGGGAAGAACGCGGGCCAGAGAGCCAGAGCTGATGCGGGTAAAAGTGTTTCTGGTTTGGTTTGTCATTCTGCTCATTGGGGAACTTTTTTCTGTGAAATTTGTATTTTTCTGTGATTCTGTTATTTAAGGACATGCTGGTGTCTCTGCAAATATGATGAAGAAAAAGAATTCACACAAGTAAGTTTCTAATACTAAACAATAAACATACTGCAACTTTGAGCAATTTTATTAAATATTTATTTTACTACTGCAGTATGGGTTTTGACGAGTGATCTTTATAGGGGTGTGTGTATGAGAGTGCAAACATTTTGATACACTATTAAAGTAACTTATGCCTTACGTTGTCATTGACAAGTTTAAGGAATCCAGTCAGCTATTTTTGCAGCCAAACAAATTTCCCCGTATCAGGGTGGCTTT
>NW_027658601.1:0-31225 GCF_041902795.1 Electrophorus electricus | reverse complement strand
GAAAGTCTGTTTGATCCCAATCTCCCCCTCTCAGTCCCCCAGAGTCTCCCCTCTCTCTGAATCACAGCACGGTTTGTTCAGCTGAATTCTACTCTAGTAAGGAATTATGTGAGCAAAGTTTATTTTGCTGGGAGGCAGCTTCTTGTATGGCTGACCTCTAGGGTTGTGTCTTGGCTGATACAGTCTGTAGGTAATATTTGCTGTGCTGAGACCTAGTTCAAATTTTTCAATTGTATGAAAATGATATTTAACAGATATTTAACAGAATATATTGCCCTATATGTTTATATGCTTATAATGAATTATAACTAAGACAGCTTTTACCTGACAGAAAATACAGTATACAAAACAAATGCACAAAATATTTAAATATTCTAAAAATATGTGCTTAATAGTAGATCTTATTGCATCATTAATGGCCACCACATTTAATGCTCTAAGCAAAGTGCATCATTAAAGCGCTTCCAAGGAGAGATGTCTTTCTTTACTTGCAGGTTTGCCACGATTAACTGTCATGCTGAAGGCATGCACGCACGAGTCACTTCCTGTCAGAACACTTTAGGTGTGGCCATCAGTTCCTGCAGACAGGAAGTATTGGGATTCTGTTGCACAAGAACCATAATTAGAGCCTTCCTTTCCTCCTGCATATCAGATGCAAAGCAGCCCAAGACGAGTGGACTGTATGATTAAGGCACACTTGTTATTTCAGACATGTCTCTGTGTGGTGTCTATTCACTACCTAATGAGACACAGTGGCACACATAAACATGCCAGCAGAGTTGATTTGATTGGTGTCAGGCTTTAGAGACAGAGGCGTATGGCTTCAGCGGGCATTTCTTACTCTCCTCCAGCACGGGTGCAAGTGAAGACAAATAGGTAGTGTTTGATGGAGATTCACTCAGAGGTTGTTGTTTTTTTTTTAAAGATGGGCCGCATTGTATTTTGTCCACATATTTTCCTAAGTAGACCTTAAGTAGGCAGTTATTTTGGTCTGATTTGTTTAATTCATTTCTAACTTCGCTGTAAATCATAATACATAGTATATTGCGATCGGTTCAGAGATAAGTTGCAAATTCATGGGGTAGCGCACAGCATATGTAGAAATTTAGTGTAGCCATTAGAAGCCATTTTTACAGCTTTGAGTACAGCTTTGAGTACAACTTTGAGTAACATTTTGAGCATAGCTTTGAGTACAGCTTTGAGTCTGGCTACAAGTCATGTGCTGAGCACTGCACGCATGGTGGCCATTTTTAATGGAACTGTTACAAACCAGGGTCTCGTACAAGGGGCTCATTTCCGAACGCGCTCAGCGGAGCCTCGCAGTGAGACACTGCCAAAGCTGGCAAAGTGCTCCAGCTGTGGGCGGATTAGGCAGAGGATGGGACGCGGCTGGAGGACGGACATCTCCACGCTTCCTGGGAGAATAAATTTGCACCTGGCCCATCCCGAACAATGGCATGGAGCAATGCACATAATTAAAAAACATGGCTAATTTGCACACTCCTCTCCAGTCTTAAATTGGAATCCAGTTCACCACTGAGTGTGTTAATTTGTGCAGGAAACAGCCAACTGAGAGGGGACAGAACAGTGGCAGTCTGACAGGTGCTGGGCAGTAAGGTCTGACAGTGCCAGGAGATCAGCTACGTTTTTTTCGTTTTTTAATTTAATGTAACTCCTTTTTGTGGAGTTATGTGAAACTGAGTACAAGAAAAGGAGAGAAGTAATCAGTGCAGTGGTACTTTTGGATAATCTGCATGAGCACGGCGAGGAAGGAAAGTCCATGGGCACGTTCTCTTTGACAGTAGGCTGGATTGATGAGTCTGCTGTCATCTATATTTCTGAAAAGCAGATGATCTATGACAGTTTTCATATTAAACAGACTTATCTGCTGCAAAGAGCATTACCTGTGCTGAGTACATTAGATGATAGCATCACAAATTGACCTGCCAGTCAGTAATCCTGCCTTCAGAGATGCAGATAAGATACTGGAGGTCACTGAAAGACAGCATCTCAGTGGGTCTTGACTGTCTTATCAATAGCATGTTAGCCATTGATTCTGGTCTTCAGGAACATGTGAAAAAGATCATTTTGCCTCACTGCTGTTTCTGAAAGATTTAGAAGATATAAATTCAGGGTACATAATGGACAGATTTTCACTGGGCTTATAAATTTCTATAGCCAATGTAATTTGTTGGAGAAAAGGGTTTATAAAAATAATCTCCTCAATATTTGTTCTCTTAATCACCACGGTGGCAGGTCACCGGTGATCCCCATTTCTTCCTCAGGTCATCAGTGAGCCTTTATTAGTCCAGTAATGAAACTCATTGTGGAGGATCTTGAAAGATTTTGGTTGAGGTGAAATTGGTCAGTCATTTCAAATATTCCCTGCCATGTATTACAGTTGGCAAATTCTAAGTAATACCATCAGATTAACAAACGTATGATTAGTACTAGTGAGATCTTACTGTGCTCGGACTGAGAGCATTTGATGTTCTAAACATAAAGGGCTTAGACTGGACTTAATTACAGTATTTGAGTATGGAATTTATAATTACACACAAATCCAAATTTGGAGCTTTTTGCTCTTCTCTGGAATCTAATATGCTTTTCACACAAGATGGATACAGTTTGTGCACTTCAAGAGGCCCTGGAGTGGTGGAAAAGCAGAGAGTGTTACATTTGGGTGAGATCAATCCTCACGCAGGGCCAAAGCTGTCATACCTGTGGGCAGGGCGTTGACAGGCGGTTTGTTTGCAAAGGAGGTCAGGCAAGGCGCAGGGGAAGTGAAGGAATGCAGAGTACCCTCCATGTCATTGGCAGCAGAACGCTGCAGTGCCAGAGGTGACATCTTGATTTATTGACCCATCAGGGGTCACCTGGACCTAAGTTCGGGGTCAGAGTATCAGCTCATGCAAGCCATGTTTTTGCTCTTCCATAATGAAATGTATTCGTTGGGCGAATGCGTATACGCATGCATGTAGCTGCGTGTGTGTGTGTGTGTGTGTTTTGATTGAGTATGTCAGACAGAGCAGAAATATGGAACGGAGAGGAAATTGCCATGTCAGTTTAAGGAGTCAGTTTAGATAAATGTACTCCAGATCGGACCTAAAAGACCCACATTGTGTCTTAGTATGGACTTCTCTGTGCCATTTTACCATCTCTTTTATGAAGAATTTGTACAGTTGTCTGCACACATTAGTTAACCCAGCACAGACAGGATGTTGCTGCATAGTGTTTCTGTTCATTAGTTATCTTTCACTGAGCAATGATCCTGCAACTGTTCCTCTCACAGTATGTGAACCACATTACCTTCACACTATTCATGCCCATTGTCTCCTGTTCTGTTGATACTAGGATACTAACAATTGGCCATGATGATAAGTTTAGTTAAGAGACCCTTTCAAACGCTAACCCATTGAATTCTTTTTTTTTTTTGCCTGTCCTGTTTGTTTAGCACTGAGCCTCATCTCTTCAGCTTTCAGCACCTCTGTAATGACAGCATTCAGGTATACGCAGAACTAATGAGTTAGCACACAAACACACCCCCTCGTTCTCAGTCCCTTTTAACCAGCACGAACCACTGGCCAATCACCAGCCAGCCAGGCTGCTGCCGTGCCGTGGAGCCAGCTGTTGTGCCTGTTCAGTGCTGGTGGTGTTGATGGTGGGGGGTGGTGGGGGAGGATGTTGACACTGTTGCGGCTGTGTTTCCTGCCCTAGCTGCCAGCTGCCAGGTCTCTATTCTCCCATTCTCTCCCTTTTCCCGGCATGTGACGGTGGCGTTAGCCACCGGCCTGCTGACAGACGCCTCCTTTCTGCTTGGCCCATGTTACAGTATCGCCTGTTTTAACGGTTACAAAGAGGACTCCATAATGGAGGCTGGGCACACCTCTCTCTGCCTCCGTTTATCAGCACTCTCCGCGCATCCCACTGTCACGTGCCTGCCTGTGTGTTTACACACACACACACTACTTGATTGTGGCATGGTGCCAGGTAATGCAGTGGTGGCTTTAAATGTGCGCGCGTGCATGTGCGTGCGTGTGCGTGCGTGTGTATTTATAAAAGAGAGGACCTCACTGATTTTATTTCCCCATGAACACTGGCACAAGTTAGAGTGATAGTAACAGTGTATTGCTCATTATGTAGTGAAGTAGACTCCAGAAATATGACAGGAAAATTTCACTATTGTTGCTGTTTTACTGGGCTGAACAAACCAAAGTTTAGGTTTCAAAGTCTGGTGTTTTTTGTGAGAACAGCAGATCAACTCTTTAGTAACACTGGAGTGACTTTTTATGAGATTACTTCATCTCATTGTTATTTTTGCGATTTTAACTGTACGTAACTCAGTGGTGCAAAAGCTCTACTTCCATCATATGCATTCTCAAAATAATATTATTATTATCCAGACATATTTTTTAAAGATGTAAACATGTTATGTATGTTTCTCTCTACTGGCTCTAATGAGCATGTGCCCTTTCTTTTACACGCTCGGAGCCTTAATAAAATGTGACTTGTTTGATGGTATGGGCTCTGTAAATGGCTTTATGTAATAGACTAAGGCAGTTGCGTGCTGCTGCTGCTGCTGGTTTTGTGTGTGTGTGTGTGTGTGCGTGTGTGTGTGTGTGCTGGCAGGGTGGTAAAGGCAGATGAGGAGGTGTCACCTGATTAAAGAGGAGATTGGAGATGGTGGGATGGGGAAGGTATGGAGAAAGATAAGAGGAGAGCAGCGATGTTTAAAGAGTCCTCTGATCAGCTATTCCCACAGTGAGCGCACTGACGGCTATGTTTTACACACACGTGCGCGCACGCACGATCACCCTGAGGATTTTGGGGGTTAGATATAAAATAAGTGTTAGGTTAGAATATTTTTCTCTATTCCGTTAAAAGATGCCAGCAAGTTCTCCTTTGTCAAGCCTACCATGTCCTACCAAAAATGTAAGAAAAAGTTTCTAACCACATATGCTATGGCCCTCAAAATACAAAGAGACAAGAAAGCAAAACAACACCTATGCCACTCGATCATTCAGGCTTAATGCCTAGGACAGACGGAGGGGAGGGAGAAGGAATAGATCACTATGTTATGCATTATGTCATACACGTGTTTACACCAAAAACAAAGGTGCACACTCTGCATTTTCATAAATGCTTCATAAACTGGAAAGGCTGCACACAGAGGCTGTGCTTTAAGACATGTAATAAACACTCCCTGAAAACAAATTGTTCACAAGCTAAGTGTTTAATTTTTCAGGGCTGTTTTAGCCATCTATTTCCATATTAGTAGTGAGAGGCAGGCTTGGCCAGGCTGGATGGATGACATTGTCAGGGATTGAACCTAATGGAGGAGCTGTATGAGTGATCTCTACCAGGGAAAGCCTATTAGACCTGACAGGGGGATGATGATATTAGACCATCATCATTCAGAAGACACCACCCCCACACCTTCATCCATCTCTCTCTCTCTCTCTCTCGCTCTTCCATTCTCCCCATATCTCACTACCTTTTGCCTCTCTCTCTTTTCTTCCTGTCTCTCCCTTTTCTGTCTCTCCATTCATCTCTCCCTCTATCAGTCTCCTTTTCTTTCTTCCCCCATCACCATCCACCCATTCTCTCCGTTTCCCTCGCATTCTCTCTGGTGGCCAATTCAAAGACAAATTTTGCCCTTTTCTTAGCCCATGAAACATTTAACATTTCATTTTGGATTGTGGCAGACGCATGTAAAAAATGGTCAAATGAATCTTACTTATTGTCTAGCCAGAGTGCAATCATGAGCTAAATATGAGATCTCTGTTCCTCGCTCTGTATCTATTGTGTTCCTGGCTGCCTCTCTACCTGCCTATCCACTGCCATACCGCTCGTGTCCTCATCTTGTCCTCATCGCCAAGGCAACAATGATTCTTCAGTGGAACCAATTCAGTGCATTGCTCTTTCATAGTGAGGTTAAAAGCATGTTCATGTCCCCAAGAGGGTTTTCCAGCAAATAAACATATACCTAAGAAAACAAGTACAAAATCTCTTTCTGCTGAATTGTCTGTGTTCTAACCTGATGACTGGAAGATCGTTTTCAGCAACGTTTTGCAAGAGGATTAAAGGCTGAAGTATGCCTTTCCTCGGGCTCAGAGCTCTGAGTCAGTGACTCAGGCTCCCCTCCAAAGAGCACATGAACCTGAGACAGTCTCTGTTGACCCTGGGCCTGACCCACTGGCCCTTTGAGCTCTGGGCCCCTTTACAGCTGATCTGTGTGTCTGTTTCACTGCAAATTGTAGAGTCGGAGAAGGTCACCAGGAACTGAGGCTCACAATGGCTGCTGAATCACAAAGGCATTCTTCTCCAAATCAGCCCCAGTGCTGGAAAGACTTTAAAAAGTAGGTTAGCCGTTTTTCACCCAAATGTTTGTTTAAATGTCGCTTACAATCATCCATAATCACATATATATGCAAATTGTTGATAACTAACTCCTCTGACACTTTGGTTTAACCATGGTCCAGCAGGGCCATCATTTAGGCCTTCAAAAATGACAAAAATCTTATTGAAAACTGAAAGTTGACTGTGTAGTCATGCATGTGTACATATATTTTATGTTTATTCAGAACATGTTTTGAATAACAGGCCTTACTATAATATGACTTTTGCATTTGCAACAGTACCTATATCCCAGCCTTTGTAAATTTATTAAGATTTTTGAAGATTTAAATGATCACAATGTTGAACTGTTTTTCATCCTATTAACTAGCTCCAGAAAAGCAGTACATTTCTCAGTGTTAAACCTATGGGCAGAGTTATACTTTATTCAGTTATAAATAATGGGGGAAAACAGTTTAATAAGGTTGAAAAATGGGTCGAAACTAGCCAACCTATTCCTTTAACAGAAATAAAACACCCATTTGATAAACAGCTCACTACGCTAAAGTAGTTAAAGTTCATGCACAGAAACATTTTAAAGCTGGCTCTGGATGCTGTTGCTCTTAAATTAGTGCTACGCTTCATGTGATAGGAATGATGTGTTGCAGTATAATGTATAGGAAAAAGAATAAAAATATATTTTGAATGTAGTATAATTGTGGTTAAGTGTACTTTTAAACAGTGTTATGCGTCAGCACAGCATTGATCACAAAGGACAAATTGGTTATGCATTCATAATTCAAATACATACATCATTTTGCCTTTGTTAATTGGCAGTGTTCTATGATATATCAGCCCATTTTCACAGAAAATTAGAATAAAAACCGAGCTCGGAATTTTATCTTGGGCTTCGATATCTCCCAGTTTAAGATAAGAAAGGGAATAACACCCATTGAGAGTCCATTTATACGCCATAAAAACACTTTAATTGGGGCTCGTTATGCATACTTATGCACAGATCCAAAACCGACAAATCCAAAAGCATCTTTAGTCATTTATATTCTTTACAGGTTTGTCAAAAAGAAAGTATGCATAAAACACAGCACCCTATCCACTGTCCCACAAGTCTTCAGAAGGCATGCATGCTCTCCTGGTTTCCATAATCCACTTTTACAATATTATCGTAATTAGTATACGACATGTTGGGTCCATGGAAGAGTCACATGTTGTCTTCTGTTCTGGACCACATGCACAGCACATGCTTTCTCCACTCGGCTCCTCCTGCAAACACCAGGCTCTGAGCTCGCCGGTCAGCTCCTCCACTCACAACCTCCTTCTTAGCTGTCAGCGCACCCTTTGCGGTTTTACCAAGTTCAGGAATACATTATCCTTTATGCAATGCAAATTCTCATAAGGGCCTTTGTGAAATAATTCTCAGCCATCCATTCTACTGCACCTAATTCTGTGCTCTAGTATAGCACAGTCCCAAGGCAAGTCGCAATATTAAAGGGCATCGCATGCGTTTCACACAGGCTGGTGTCTGGGAAATATCCTGAAAAAGAACGGAGGATTATTTCGGGGATGTGCATGTGATCAAAACGAGAGGGGTGTGCGCAGCAGGACCCGGCTAAAAGCTTTATGCAAAACATAACTCCCTGCCTCTACTCCAGCCTGCCGCTCTGAATTACTTAATGGGTTACATACATTTTTGCCATGAAGTAATTAAAGGATTATTCTAATACAAATCACATTGACTGTTTGCTGGTGCACAGCACTGTCTGACAGGTTCAAAGCCCTGGCTGAGACCAGCATGCGAATTACACAGTCTTTGCCCTCTGCCCACAGACAGTGACAGAAGAGATATGCCAGAACACAAGAGATACCTGACGGTACTCCCATTTGCTGTCATACTGAACAGGCAGCAGATTTGCTCCATGAGAGGCCAAGGATTGTAACCAGACAGTGACAACATGGTGGTGCAGCAAACAACTTAATTTGATCAGCTTTATGTAAAACAGCCGCTTTTCCGGTGGGCCAGATTAATTGTAAATGTTTACAATGGATTTCAGCATGTGTGCTAAACACGATAATCCCACTGTCGACCCAAGGGAGGGGAACTAACAAATTAATAACAAAGGATGCATCTGCTTAGTGCGGACTCTTGTCTAGTGTGCGTCTGATACCGCGCTAGGTCGCCTTTAATGTATGCGTTAAACATGAACATTAGAGAGTAACAGAGAGCAAACCTAATTCATACTAAACCATATAGCCGTTTTAATTCGTTTTTTTCCCCCTTTTGAAGGGATCCTTCGTCCATCGCCCGTGCTCAACCCGTCCATTTGTTTCATTGTTTTCTTCGATTTCATTTCCCCGACAGGGTCAGTGTCATTAATTGGCTGAGACTTGCGCCCGAGCAATTGCTTTAACACATGACACACAATTATAGCGAGGAAGAGGCAGACAAAGAGAGAGGGGCTTTCACACGTTCCCTCACTCGCCCGAGACGTTAATGATGAGAGCGGCGAGCGTGTGCCGCGGCGTAATCAGCTCTACCTTCAGTCGGGAGGACTTAATTAGCTCCCGTTACGAAGGTAAACGCGGCTCGCCAAAGCTTTCGGCAAACAATCAAGCAGCTCGTTCGTCCAGCGCGCTACTGTGCGGGTGTCGTTGACATCCGCAGAGCGAGCGCGCCAGGCAATAGTCCGCACGCGGCCGTGTGCCTGCCTCGCTCGCTTTTAAGCCTGGTAGCATGTTTAGTCTACGTAAAACATGACTTTTTTTTGTTATTCACTCAGTCGGGCATATGACTCCGGATTATTGCAGTCTCCTGCAAATAGTGTGTTGATGTAAGAATGCTTAGATGCTCTCTATGGTGAACACACGTCATGCAAAGAACTGAACCAAAAAAAAAGTGTTGGTAATGTCTTTAATGTATTCTGTTTAACGCGTTTAATCTGTCTTCTGAATGTTATGCTTTGCACATGTTTCCTTCCCCGCAGCGTGCTCGTGTTCTCCGAGCTGAGCTATTGCTTAATAAAGGCTACACTCACTGTGTTCTTTAGTTACTAGCCAAGCCGTGTGGTTCTCTATATAACTTGAAGTAGCATTTATGCACATAAAATAATGAAAGGGGCTTTCTTTTGAGTCCTTTGTTTTCCTGTTTTACTTTTCAAAAAGCCTTGTGTCTTTTGCGCGTAAAATCGTATCAAATTATCTAGTTCAACGCTATAGACATACTATGCATTAGATTAATTATACGATAAAATTATACGATTACACACATTGAAAAAATAACATA
Source organism: Electrophorus electricus (assembly GCF_041902795.1). NCBI lineage: Eukaryota > Metazoa > Chordata > Actinopteri > Gymnotiformes > Gymnotidae > Electrophorus > Electrophorus electricus. The sequence continues at coordinate 21,591 of NW_027658601.1, read as the reverse complement.
AGCCCCTTGAAAGTGAAAGGTAACCGCATTCTTGAATATTTCATAAAGATGCGGATTACCCCTGGTACTCTCTCCGCGTAGGGCCTGCAACAAGAGCAATGCAGAACAGAAACACGGGCGCACCACAATGTATCGCTACAGGCTTTCGCCGAACTGAACCTGCTGGGGAAAAAAAAAAAAAAAAAAAAAAAAAAAAAAAAAAAAAACCCGGATTGAGGTCGCGTATTAGAGCGGGAAAACGAGTAGTCAGCAGAAGCCCTGCGGAGCAGCGCGAGCCCGGCCCAGAGCGCGCGGAGTGAACGCAGCGAGCGTCTGATTTATTGCGCCCGGCGCAGCGGCGGCGGCGCTCTGGCCTGCTGAGCCCTGACAGAGCCCAGCCTTTATGTAAAACAAACCCGGACTTTTTAATCTACTGCCTCACTCCTGTGCTTTCTGCTAGATTTCCCCAAGTGCGCTGGAATGACAAGGGCTGCATTTAATTGGGGGAGGCTTGAATATGATAAGCTGAGCCCAGGTAGGTTATTGCAGAATGAAGACTGCCTGTTGGAGGCTGTATGGAGAGTAATGAAGACTCAGTGCTCATATTGAGGGGTCCCTGCGAGGAGCTGAGCTGTTGGGATAGAGGGCAGTGGCTTTGGGATCCTTCCTGCCTGTGAAAGCATATCTATTGCATGTAGGAGTGTGCACCATCTCATGAGATATGTGTGCAATTTGACCTCGTAGTTTACAACATTGGCCACCAAAGGACACCTTTTTTGGCACTGTGATTACTTCTGCGCTTCCATTCTATGCACATGACCAAACGTTTAGCTCAACTGAATAGAAATGTATTTACCAGGGCTTGTAACACTCTAGGGGTGTTCTTCAAGTGGGCGTATAGATTTTCTCTCTCACCTTGTGGACATTATCAGTGTTTTAAGTTTGTGTTATTTTTGTGGTAAACGTTAGAACGTGTGATAAATACCTGAACTGTAGAGCTGAACTGTAGAGCATGATAAGTTAAATCTATAGCATCTACATATATATGCATAATGATAAGTATTCCTGAGAATTTACTGTAAATTCTGAGTCAAGTTTCTGCATATACAGATGAACAAGTGAGATGAAGAATGTTTTTTATATATCTTTGCCATCAGTGCATCTTCACTCATCCTTAGTTCTACCTGATGGTCTGACAAGTGAGTAAGATGAATGCGTTTGGTCAACAAGCCCCTTGCTATCCATTATTATGGTGTGCACACTGTGTCCTGGGGCAGGTAAACACATCTTCATTGATCCAGAGGAGAAAAAAAGAAATATGCTCTCTCCAAGAAATACGCCTCCATCAAGAATCTCCTTACAAAAGCTAAGAGCAAACAATGTGGGGGGGAAACCAGCATGTGAGAAGGCCTGACACTCTCGCAGAAGGCTAAATAATGATGCTGGCTAGCTTGGCCGTCCATAAGCAGGGAAACTGCCTGCCTAGCAGGATAAGATGGGAGACTGCTCTCCATGTCCTGCAGATCAGAGCTGCTGAGGTGGTTTCACTCCCTTTAACGTCAGCGTGAGTCGGTTCTCCAACGCTAACGAGCACAACAGCCTCATTGAAGCTCAGTGAGGACCCAGAAGGCACACGGGTTTTTACTAACACTATATGGTTTTATGTTGGCTGTATCGATGAGACTGCTTCAGCCTTTTCAAACGTCTCTGAAGTGTGATTTGCTCTCCAAAAGGCAGGGAGGCCTTTGCCGTCTGACTTTCTTACATCAGAAACGGCTCATGGACTCATAGAGGTGCATGTATGCGTTACCGATGCATGAAATTAACCATGGTTAGCACAGCAACATCAGTTTGGTTAAAATGCAGTGTTGAAGAGATCACTTTTCTGTGGCAATTGCAGTAAAGTGGCATATTAATAATCTTGGGTGTATTAGATGCAGTTAAAAGCTGGTGTGATGAATAGGCCAGTGAAAGTTGGTTGCATTGTAATGTCTAAATTGCAGCCCTGAGTGAACTGGGAGGCTTTGGCCTCCCAGCAGGAGCGGGGTCACTTTCTTTCTCATAATGACACATAAGCACTACACTGTCATCCCAAACCTGCAGGATCCATTCACTGAGGTCCCTGACATGCCCATTACCTGCCAGAAAATGTCAGAAAGCCACTCGGATTTATTGCTATTTTTTTCCTTCTTCATTTTATATAACATCCTACTTCTGGTTTGTTTTCTCTCTCTGCCCCCACCTCCCCATCTCTCTGCCTCTGTCTCTCTCTCTTTCTTTCTTTCTCTCTCTCTCTCTCTCTCTCTCTCTCTCTCTCTCTCTCTCTCTCTCTCTCCACCCCAGGTTGTTCCCGATTTTCCTCCTGTAACGGGTGGTAAAAACATGCACAGTGGGTAATTCACACTATATTAAAAACTGTTGGTACAACAAAGAAGTCTAATCGCCAGAGCAAATTATCATCTGTAAATTAAAACCTGATGCGAAGCTGTACGGTAATAACGTTCCAAGCCTCTCCTGTTCCAGAGTAATCGCTGTCTGGTGAAGTTTAATATGCTCCTTCCCTCTTGATGAGTAACCTGTTTTTTTATGGAGAAACTTATCTGTAGCTTGAGTAAATGCAGAGAGTGCATCAGGGTGAACGTTTGGGTAAAGCGTTTCTCCCATTTGCCTCCAGGAGCCTGGAAACAGAGGTGTCATTCAGATAAAGCCCAAGAGCATACAATGATAAGCTTTAAGTGTATCTCTCTATCCTCTCCTGTGGTAGTTTTATTTAATGCCTCTTCTGCAGCATCAAAACACCATTACCACATGTCATTTTGAATCACTGGAAAACATTTTAAACCAGTATTTTTGCTCTTCCATCTGTTGACTTATGTTTGAGATATCCATGCAATTTCCTAATACTTTGACGAAAGCCTTGAAATTGTGATGCCTATCACAGAGCTCTTATGGCTGTCTACTTTTGTCCTCTAACGTCACTGGTTAATGCGATAGTGTTGGACTTATTTCCTGTTTAAACTTGTGTTATCGCAAAAACACACAGTGCCCAATCATTTGCATAAGCATCAAACTAACTCTTTAAGTGGCATATAGTGCTTCACAGCATGGCAAATGGCATACAATATGATGCTCCGTAACCTTTCCAGCAATTCAGCTCCGATGTGTGTTTGTGTGTGTCTGCATGGGCGGTGTTGCGGGGGGGGCGGTGTAAACCCTTAAATTGTGCCATGGTTTTCTTTGCTTTAGGGTCTGGACGAGTATGAAGGTGCGGGAGGGAGCCACTGCGTTTTTATGCACCGTAGCCCATGTTACTACTTTCCACCTCTCATTCACGGCAGCCTCTTGAATACAAGCCAATTATGGATAACAACCACATTACAGCGCGATACATCAAAGAGCTAGCTTACAGCACAGTAGGGAGCCACTCTGGCACATTTCAGAATTCCAACCATTCTAACAGCTCGTGCAGAAAACATGCTATGCACTAAATGTGTCACACTGAAAAGTATTTTCAGATCCATTTGACTCCAGACCTCAGCAGTGCTACGCCTTTGCCGTGGTTTTATTCAAGAGCCAAGCTGTGCCCAAGGAGGGAAAAAGGGAGGGGATACAAGGTGTGTAGTTCTCAAGAAAGATGCTCTTAAGCATATAATGAAAGCTCAGCCAAGACAATGTGATGACATTGTGAATACTTATGTTGTATGATTCCTGCATATTTGCTCTTTCATCTACTATTTATTTATAAATATTTTGTTCTATAAATCTACTAATACAATTCATGTTTTCCAGGCTAAACATATCTCTCATAAGGTCAGCAAATGCATGAAGGCGCACCTTGCCCTGTGCTCCTTATGCTCAGGCATGGACAAAAGTGATTTTCTGGTTATTTAATCTTATTCTTTTTCATTCCAACCTTAAAATGTTGAATGATTTAATAATGGATTTAGTTTAAAAGTTTTAATCTGTAACATGCAATTACTGTTAACACTTTTTTTGAAAATAAAACTAGCTAACCATCATTCCTAGGAACTTTCAAAGAGATGTTAGTATTACAGTTAGCTATTTTCAATATATTTATTCTTTGTACCAGTACTGAAAACTGCATTACGCATGTAGAATGTATAATATATTATTGTTTCAGTTGACATACATTTTGATAAAATTAATTGGTGATTAAAATGTTTAAGTTATGCAATGTATCTAATGGAAAATTACAATTTTTCTCCCCTATTGTGTTCCATGCTGAAGGCCATGCCTCCTACTGCTTTATCTGAGACATGTTTGTTTTTGCATAAAAACAAGCCCGGGGCTTCTTAATAAGCACCTTGATTTCCTCACAGGTATTATAATGACTGTTATCACACCATTGCATGACAGCCAAATCAGAAAATGGTAATAATGCCACCCTAGTAGCACCCTATGCCACAGATGCACGGATGAGTGTTAAGAAAACCAGCTCAGTGTAAATGGCAGGGTTAGGACCACCCTACCAAACTGGGGCGTTCAGCTCCCCCAACGGATCATTCCATCTTACTGAGCACTTGGATCTAGTACTTATGTAATTGACGTTAATTTAGCTCAGTATGGGAAAACAGTTAGGTGCATATCACAGCCATGCAGTGATAGTGTTATTTGAAGCAAATGCCACAAGAAAGCAAATTCCACTTGATATCTCATAAGATGAGATGGGTTTAACTCTGACTGCAAACGATGTGTGAAGTAAATGTCAGAAGAAAATGTAGAAGGAAAGATTTGCTCACATTCTTGCGGAGGGAAAGTTCACTGTGTGAGTTGTCTCATCCAGGTTGAGTCTGGTTCAGTATGTGAGTGGCAGGAGGAAAGCTGCAGATTCTCTGGGTTTGGAGATATTTGTTCTTGATGAATTCAGAACAATGCTAGCTATGAAATGTGCAGTGCTGCTACAATATGTAATGTTTATAAAATGTATCATACTGATTGGTGTAAATGAAGGCCGGTTTTAAGAACTAGGAAAAAATTAAGTTCTGGTAGACAGTAGACCATGTAACACTGCATTTAATGTAGCAGCATTGTAAAGCTAAAGCAGAACTCATCTATTATGGATTTATGTTAAATTCCAGTGAAATTTATATTCATTTTGTTAACATGTATTTTAGTAATTAAATATGATATGAATTTCATTCATCAGTACATTTACGTCACACCAAATGTATGATTGCAGCTTGGTTTGAACAGTGCCTGTTATTTTATATATGTTATTTTATGTCTGTTGTCTTGTGTTCACCACTTAAACAAGGTTTTTATCATTTTGCTTACCACCATCTGCCACCATCTGACATCTAAAATGTCACCAGTACCTTCTAGGAAAACCAAGTACCGGTGCTGAGATATTCCTCTGAGCAGGGCAGGGAACACAAAACAGTCCAGGAAATCATTTTTGAAACGTTGGCTCCCGCTCATAAATTTCCACTTATGATTCTAGAGGCTTTTCCAAGGCAGAGATGGCAGGGCAATTTCCAGGGCACTTGTCCATTACTTTGAGCTTAATTAACACCATTTAAGTGTCTATTAAAACACCACTGCTTGGTTGGTTTTTGCTGACCTCTCTTCTCCTCTCTTTCCCATCCACTGCAGCTCATTACAGTGGTATAATTACAGGTAGGCATCCTACAATATCAGCCAGATTAATTAACGATGTTAGAGGGGATCACCAAGCCCAACAACCCAAAATAAACCTTGGCTACACAGGGATAAATAACAATTATTGCTAATAAAGCTGGTCCCTTCTATTACAAAGGTCAGCTCCACTGGAACGTTGCCTCAAGTAGAATGAAAAAAAAAGCTTTTATCTACAAAATGCATACTGAACACTGTAGCCAGTGTTTTCTATGTTAAATTAACCAAGATCTCCCTGCTGAACTAAGATTCCCTTGCTGAATGTTTATATTTTGTTTAAAGAACATTAAAGATAAAAGGAAACATCTTAGGTGGTTAGTATGTAGCAATTTTATAGCATCTTTTTATAGAACAAAACACTGTGGATACTCCCAGGGAGTACGGTTTTGTATTCTGGTATTCCTCCGTATCTACCCTGTTAGTCACGAGAACATCTCATGAATATGTCTCTGGCAGTCCCTGTATGGATCTGTACAGATTTATGGCATGCATCATACATAGGCACCAGTGTGCCTAATCACCACCCAAGTACTGGCCTCTCTCTGTCTCTCTCTCTCTCTCTCTCTCTCTCTCTCTCTCTCTCTCTCTCTCTCTCTCTCTCTCTCTCTCTCTCTCTCTCTCTCATGTTTGTGTGGGTCTGTGTCTACTTTTCTTTTTTTGAGGCCTTTTTAAACTCTACTAAGGGGCTGCCTGTGTCTGAGGTAGCAGCATGCTTTAGACAGGCTGTTTTCTTTGTGTATAGCCTGTGGACAGACACATGCACATACACGAAGGCTTATAGAGGCTTGTGCAGGGAGATGAAGCTGTTCTGGCACTTATGTGAGTGGGGTTAAACATGTAGCTAATCTGGTTTTATATTCAATTTTTCGGGCATCCTCAGGCAGGTAATGTGTGATAACTGGATGTTCATTGTGCAAAAATGCTCATACTTTTTTTCTATATCTAACCTGTCTCTGAACCGTCAAATTTCTCATGCATTTGATCCATCCATTTAACACATTTTAGGTCTTTTAAAAGCCCTTAAAGCTACTTAGCAACAGTCGGTCGATCAAAGCAACACAGCCTTCAAGTCTCTCCGGAAAGGGAGAACAAGTTTGGGATTGCCTGAAAAGAGAGTTGGACACAATAAAATGGTATTGTTTGCTCCAGGCCTGACTCAATAAACCAACTAATTTAATCTCAAACTGAAGCAAAGAACATTAAATGCAGGGATGGCTTTCTACTGCTTCTACAATGATTGTTTTTACCATTTCAAAGGCAAGGGGCAGGCTTAAGCTGCTCTGTGTATCTTGTAGTTCTTAGCCACAGTAGGGAAAAAGAAGAACACTCATTGTGGCCTCTGTCCCTCTCCACTTCCTGACAGCCCCTCAGCCACTGCAGGAAAAAATGCTCCTCAAACTTTTCTCACTCTTATCCCAGTGGTTTCTGTTGTGCAGATACTATAACTAATGGTCTCTGGCAAATATAAATGTAGGAACATTCAGGCATTTCATTATTACAGCTGTATTACATGATTTTTTCAGTAATTTCTGGATTTTGTATATGTAGCAGTTTTGCAGTGTTGCAGACTGATCGTGTTGTGGTTTTTGTTTTTTGGTGTTTTTTTTAAGTTTCAGCTATTTTAAGTAAAGAAAAGTGAGCAAAAATATGCCTATCTGTCCCTCTTTTCCATGAATTCAGATTTATGACTATGAATGTGTGTGTGTGTGTGTGTGTGTGTGTGTGTGTGTGTGTGTGTGTGTGTGTGTGTGTGTGTGTGTACATGTACGTGTCTGTGTGCACATGCACTAGTACAATATGCGCGCATGTGTGTGGTTGCTCGTGTTTGGGGGAGAATAGGAGAGGGGAGGGTATCAAAGATCGCAAAAAAGTATGTGACAGCTGACAATTGCAGGCTTTTGATTAGGATTTGTTGATATGACCAGTCCTGGGGTCTATCCAAACTCACTCCAGGGATTCTGGGCAGGCTTTCTGCTCTCCCCACAGAACGACCCGACAGAGTTGACAGAATCGCGAGGCACCAGGCGCTTTCTCCCCAACGCCTTTTTTTCCCTACCTCCCTGCTGAAAGCCTGGTAATTAGAGTCTCTAGGCAGCATGCAGAAACAGCACCCACAGTGTATTCCTGGTGTCATGGACAGCTCCAATTATACAGCCATTTTGCTTGAGAATGCAACTCCTTCCCAAGCTCTTATTGGAAATTACAGTCACTCATTCTGTCTTGCTTCCTAACATGCTTATTAATATTGACCAATTAACGATACACTTTCACGAAGCGAGGAATCTTAAAATGTAATATTCTAGAGGGGTTTTTAAACACCGTTTTGGTTTTAGAGCTTTGTTGCATTTGTGGTTTAATAAACACAGCTAAGTACATTTATTGTATTATGGAAATAAATAGCCAGTTACATTCCATAATATATAACTTGTAATGTAGATAAAAGTAGAATGAATTCATGTAGGGTGAATTAATATTTATACTAGTCAATGTACGTTATACAAATTATTTCAATGTTATGTCCATCATAACAACTTTAATACATGTTCTAAACACACCTGATGTTTTCATGGCTCACTGGTTTAGAGCTCTGTAATAGTTGTTGCCTAGTTTCAAACATAATTTGTCTTATTTCAAACATAAGAGGTGCTACTAGAATGCTGCATGTTCTAATCTCCAAGATGTTGTAGGCATGGCATGTATTCTCTACATGTTAAGACCTTCAGAAAAAATGAAATTCAGTTCAGTTCAATTCAATTTTCTTGTCATTCACAAAGAGGAAGCACATGTGTCAATGAAAAGAGGGTATAGCATCGCTAAGACATAGGTAGTATAACATAGGCCTGCTTAGGCACCTAGCTTGGATTATCAAATGGGAAAACAAAGCTTTGTGAAAATGTAATTTTAACTTAAGGTGTATCTCTCCTTAACATAACAGAACATTTCTGAAGAACAAGCTAAAATGTGTAACTCTAAAACTTTTCAGTCTTTGTTCCTCTTTTAACCTCTAACTTGTATGTCTTCTATTTGAGTTCGGTCACCGCAGATGATCTTGGTATCCTTGCAGTAATGGAGTAAGAGCCATTAACATAATAATTGCTGGGGACTACAGTTTCTACATCTGTGCAAGTGTGAGGTTAATGATTAAAGGCACTGTGTGTTCATCTCTTATGATGATTAGCCATGCATAATGACTGTTTCACCGGAGAAAGTTTTGCTTAATCATGCTGAAATAATTCCACTTAAATGTGGTGTTATTGTCTCCTGTTACATGAGCTACATTAAAAAGGATAAATCATCCTCTTCCATTAAAGCAAGCAGAAGAAAAGCTGTTGGGTCAGGCCCGTATCCTTCAACACTTTCTTTGAACAATAACACTAACAGCATCATTTGTTCACTTGCTATCCAAATCTGCTGTCTCACTCATGACTACAATCCCCATGGTTCAATAGGTCTCATCACATTGACTCTAAATAAAATGAATCATTTTGAACTTACTTAGAGCTTTAAGCAGAGCAGCATGACAAGTCACATGTTGTTTTTTCTATAGGAAGGAAAGCAAGCAGTTAGGCAAGCCTGCCACTCAACTATAATAAAAAACATACATAATTATAGTCAATTTTTTTTGAGCCATCAGGTTGTGAATGTGTTGGGCTCTTGAGTGCAGTCTTAGATGGAATAAAATCACTGTATTGTCTTTAATGGTATACTCTAATCGCAATTGTATACTCTAAGTGGAATTCTTTGCAAAGCTAAACATGTTTTTAAGTTGTCAGTGGAATGGTATAAGATAAGACTGCCAGACCTGTCATTTCACATGTCAAAACAACCTTCACAAGGGCACTGTCCTCATCTTAGCAGATAGAAACATAATAGGGGCAAGGAGCAGAGACAAAGTTAGATGAAGGCTTCTTGAGTTTGTTTACTGTGGCTTTTTGTGTACTGCCTTGCAGACATAAAAGTACAAATCAGTGTACAAAGCTCACTTTATAATACTGCATGTCTGGCATGTATTGCCAGTGTTCCACAGAAAAAGACAATGGGAGAGAACATTTGTTATTGTCATTTTTCTGTTTTACTGTTTACTTTCATGTTTCATAATGGAGGACATGTGGCAAATATTTTGTACTGTTGATCCACTGAACTACCACTTCACAAACAGCTGTGCACACTGCTAATTGGCATGAGGGCTTACATTTATTAAAGCAAAAAAAATACACACATCAGTAAAAAAATAGACTCTTCTAAGCTTTTTGGCCTCTCTCAGCACCCTGCTTCCCAGCGTTGTTTGAATGATTTATTTGTTTGTTTTATTATGTTTGGCTAAGGGGTAGTGTAGTTCACATGTTGTAGCTCCTTTAAGCTAGTGGAGGAATTACTCAACCACTGAAAAGTGTAACATTTAAACTCCCTCTAATTCCACCCTGTTCCATTTGCACAGAAATTCACTTTAACAGTGTGAGTGCCCTGGGGGGGGGGGGGGATCTCCATGTAAACGTGTACTGCCACACTACTCTATATTACAAGCACAAATTATATTAGGCTGGCTAGGAAGAAGATAGAGCCCTTTGAGCCTCACTCAATGGAGCTTATACTTTAATATTTCTCTCCATCAGAAGGCAGGACCAGTTGAACTAAGTGGAATGTCATTTAGATGTTAAATCTGGTGGAGATTAGTGCTATACTTATAAACTGCTTAATGCATTGTAAAATTTGCACAAAACCTTTGACAGTAACATCATGCAATTTTTCATAGACCAAATGTGTGAGAGAGATGTGATTATGTGGTTGTACTCCTACTTATTTATTATTTGGCTATAACACATAATGCAGATGTCCTGTTCTATTTTGTATGTATGTTAATCAAGGGTTTCCTCCTTATTTTTTTCTATTTCTAGCGAGGTCTAAAATACCCTTTTAATGACTGTTTATACTTAAGATTGTGGGTTTCTTCTTGAATGTTTCATATGACACATATTGTAAATGTAATCCTGGATAAATTTTCTGAGAGTTCTACTGATAATAAATTCATAATTTCCTGCACTTACATATCCTAGTGGCACTCTGGTTCATAAATAGCTAAACTGATCAATAATTCCAGAATCTCTTTTTGAAAATGTAAAGAAGTGATTACATTTTGTGTAAGTAATAGTTAATGCACAATCCACTGTTAAGAAGCAAAAAGTAAAAACACACGGGGGGTGGGAGTTGGTCACCTCTTGAATATACTAAAATATGCATAGTCTATAAAAGATGTTATGATGTACCGTTGTTTTGCAGGCTCGGTGCACTGTGTCCTACTGTGCAGGTGAGCATGCCCTGAGCTGCGTCCTCTGCCTAAACAAAAGCTTGCGCTGTGGTTTCTCTTCGCTGAGCCGCGAGTCCAGGAACGCAACCCTGTCACAGAGTCTAACAAAACCATTAAACTCGCAGCATTAAGGGGGACGAGATGCAATTAGCCAAGAAATTACTCTGATCTTGGTGACATTTGGGAAAAATCGTGGCTCAATATAGGCAGCGGACGCCTGACTGACAGGCTAATCCACGGCAGATGGGCTCCGGTCTGCGTTCCGTGAGCGGAGCGGGTCGCCGGCAGATAACGAGTACAGCTGCACAACCCTGATATGTCCGCCGCGAGTCGTCACCGGGCAAATTCCTCTGGTTTAAACGATGATGAAAGTATCGACCATTAATGACAGGATCATCTCCTTGCCTGAAATAAACGCTCTAATCCGTTTTGCCAGGTCCATGAATTCCTAATATGAGTTATACAAACTGTGGTAATAAATCTGTGTTAGCTCAGTTGTGTTTGGAAAATTGTACAGACTCTCTGGCCTGCTTGGGATGCAATACTGGCAGAGGACGTATTCTTTAAAGCTGAAGCATTAGCTGATTTATTGCTTTGGATAAATTAACTTTCACTTCAATAAAAATCATAAATGAATAAGGAACTGTGATGAAATTTCTGTCCTGTCGCATAGACACGTACTTTAAACTGTGTTGTCTCATGAGAGTATGAAGATGCCCTGAAACCATATTTCTTTTTTAAAAAATCATATTTTTCCTATAAGATTATGTATGTATTAATAAATGCAGTTTGACTTTGGGAAAATATTTTTGTGTTTGTGCTTCTTACATTAGACTGCTACAGGTTATAAGAGTTCTGCCTCGGCTCTGTGAAACAAGTAGGGCGATCTTAACAGTCCTTAACTCAGTTAAGTTCCACTAGTTTTTATTGGACCAACTTGAGGTGGAGGCTTTAATAATAATCATCCAATGAATGAAATTTCCTGCCAGGGATGTACACAATAAAAGGTTTGATTAATTTTTGGGGTTATGATTCTAAGACATGTTTGTGTTTTAAAAAACTCCATTGAATATGGCCTCATTATGCTCACCTTACCATACTCTTTATCATTTGCACATGTTCACACCTCACAGAAAAGCTAAATGTGAGAAGAGAGACATCAGAATGCGTCTTTAAAAGGTATAAAAACATCAGACATAGAGGGGAAGACCTTTGACGGCTGCTTGCGCTTTTTCTATTAGAACAAAATGGTCTACCTACAGGAGGCCTGGCACACAAAGAGCAGGACGCATCCCATAATTCTCCTCCCCTTGGCGAGATGATTGTAGCTTTTTCAGGGGTGGAGGGGTGTCTAAAAGTGATGATTAGGGCAGTGGAAAGCAGAAGTGAATGCTTTATGAATATTTCATGTAAATGTAAGCGCCACTTACTGGACACAGGGTCTGATTGATGGGAAAGTGGCTCTAAATGCTTCGACTTTTAAGGATTTCTGACTCCCTCCCTCTTCAGCACCTACTTCAAGCATCACAGTTAATAGCAGAATAAAGATGTATTTAGCTGGAGAGCTCTTCATTAATAGCCTACGTTAAACAAAAGTAGTGGCACAGGATTTGTGTCAGTGCAGTGAGATGAAAAGGAGTGATGAAAGGAGAACGACAGAGAGGGAGAGAGAGAGAAGGAGAGGGAGAGAGAGAGAGAAAAAGGAAAAGGAGTGCTTAAGAACGGATGTCTGAGGGGAAAATGTAGCTTTTAGCCACGCCACTATGTCATTTTCTTTCGCTGGCTTTTATAAGACTCCCATTTTATTTTCAAGCTTGAGCAGCAAACCTACAGGAGGCCCTCCTTAAAAATGTCAAAAACGAGACGTTGCCAACAGCGGGGCCGGCCAGACGCGCCGAGTCTGAGCTTAAGTGGAAAAGCGGCTGACGTTAGTCTGCTCCTGCTACCGTAGATGGATCACACACCTGCGTAGCTGTCATGCAGCTCCGTTCTGTCTTAGACACACACACACACACAGTGCTCAGACAGATGAACAGACGGCATTGCATTGCTTTAGTCATGCATTCTTCATAAATTTGATTGGTCTGATTAAACTTTATCATGACCAAACTGAGATATCCATATTAAGAGTTTTATTTTTTATGTAAACTAACATTCAAATGTTTGTTGTAAGGTAATATTTCCAATGTTTTAAGGACAATTATAATAACATTAGAACTAAATGAATTTCTTGGTTTGGGCCTTAATTAAAGTATGTGCATTTTTCTAATAGTGACAAGCCCATTTACAGACAATCATTTATCTTATGTCTGCCCCTTTTGGCTTTTTGTGAAGCCTCTGTACGTAATGAATTGAACTAATCCCTTTGAGAAACTGAACAAAGAGTCAGTATTACATACACTTCACTCGTCCACTTTTTCCTGCCTCTAGATGGGCGTTTAGCATCATAAAGATGGCAGCAGTCATTACGGTGAGTTAGGTTTTGCGCCATTATCTTACATTTTTTAAAGGGAAAGCTACAGAATTCAATTTTCGCTTTCATTAATTAACTCTACAGTGGTCTTTCTTTACAGCTCTCGGTCCATCTATCTCTCCTGTCTCGTGTATAGTATCTTAGAAGCTGGGGTATCATCCTTTTTCTTAGACATTAGACCCTGAGGGGAATCTATTCAAATGAGTTTCCAACTTACTCCAGCAATATCTGGTATTGCTATCATTTCCTGCCCAGTACTTCTGTATTTCTCTTACATAGACAGAGAGTATGCCATGAAATAAAAGAAACATGACCATTTGAGTACCAAAACTGCTCAGGTTAAACTTTATGATGCTGTCATATATCTGTCATATCTCCTGAGAACTCTCTTTAAAATGATCCTGAAAGTGTTCCATATTTTCCTTCATTCACACCACTTAGAATCATACTCTTCATGCTTAGATGAACTCAACTCTAAACATGATGTAAAACACACAACAGATGCTTAATTAGGGATGCCCTATTAGGTTTTTTTTCTATAAATATATTCAAAGTACTTTTTTCTACATTAGACATAATCAGGTAGAATTCCAACCAATCACCATTGTTTAGAATACCTTCCCTATTTTTAATTTTTGTTTATTCTCGTCTATGTTTCACCAAGTGGAGTGGACTTCTATTGTTGCGGCATAGCCAACTCAGCACATGTGGTATGTACCAGGGACAATAGTACTGTAGAACAGAAAAGCCAGTGCCTCCTCTATCAGATGGCCACTCTACGCCCCTGTGATTTCACCTTCACCTCAGTCTCATGAGAGATTGGGTTCAGGGACTGCCCCTGATCCCAGACCTGCCTGAAACACACACACACACACACACACACACACACACACACACACACACACACACACACACACATTCTTGCTTTCTCTCTCTCTCTCTCTCTCTCTCTCTCTCTCTCTCTCTCTCTCTCTCTCTCTCTCTCTATTCTCTGAGAGTGAGCTTCCCTGTGTGTGTCTCACCACAGAACACGAACCAATTTGATGTGCTCCAGTGGCGTGTGAAGTCAGAGCGTGAGGCTGCACCTCTCTTTATTCCTCCAATGGCTTCCCTTCCTCAAGCCTCCAGTTATGTTTGCCTGTGTAAATATACACATTTTTTACAGGGACAAAAAAAAAAAGGGTGGGCCCTCTATTTTGGAAAAAAAAAAAAAAATTAGTTTTGGCATGCTGGTGTGCCCTAGTGAGATATTGCTCAGACTAGGTGTAGGAACACGAGGATGTTTTCTGATCATGCTAAGGGCATCCAGACATGCCTATCAAACCATGAGGAAATAGCACCATGAGTGGTCCATTTGTGAGCCCAGGACATGCGTGAGGCTTGTCATGGTGTCATTTCCTTTTCATGGAGGATAGTGGTCTGGATACATTGGTGATATTTTTCTACCACAGTTGCCCCTTTTAAAAGCACCTTTGCCTTCATCTTACCTTCAATCAAAAATAAATGATAGGCTTTGAGAAATGAGGCAGAAAAGTGTGAACAATGGAGAGAAATGTAAATGGCCTGTATGTAGTATCCAAGTAGACCAGGGTGCATACAACATCTTCTAAAAGCTCTAAGCTAAATTTTGATAGTGACAAGCCAGAAGACATCCTCCTGACTGAACATGGAGCGAGAGCACTTCTGAGTGGGAGGCTAGGAACTGGAATGTTTGAACATGCATTTATGCCTCTGATGGTTTGCAGGAAGGAGAGCAGTCAAAGTCAAAAGCCGAGTGACCTACTGAGTCCTGTGTAATTACCTTGCTTCAGTCATCTCATCACATGCATGTCATGCTCCGCAGGCCTTTAGAGTCATGTCATTTTTAGTAGGGCACGTACCTCCTGTGGTATTAATTTCATAGTTTCTGATCAGTACACAAATCTCAACTGCTATTGTCTGTTGGTTATTTTAAAGCATAAAATAATGAAACAAAACAAAACAAAAAAGAAAACTGTAATCATGCACAGAACAGTATTGAAAATTCAGTTAGCTATTAATGTTACGCCAGGAATGTAGCCTCAAAACAGCAATGCTATCATCAAAGCATATTCCCTGCCTGTTGTTCTACTAAATGACATGAGGGTTAATCAAAGCAGCTTTGAAATATTCTGTGTTCCCAGTCATCTGACAACTGACTTCCTTCACTGAGAAGCAAAAGGAAATGCAAGATGCAGAAAGTACACCTGTGTTTCTGGAAAAAAAACCAAAAAAAACACAGAAAATCTCACAGCACCAGTACTGTCTGGCCATCTGCACACCACTGCACACAGCAAACCCAGCCCTTGGCAGAATGTGGTTAGTTTGTATTTTTAAAATTTAGGACAGTTACGTTTTTCAAAAAATGAATCCTCCTGTTACACAATACTTGTGTTATTTATTATACATGTTTCATTGCGTGCATTGTAACAAGTACTGGTCTAAAGACCCCCCGCTGCTCTGACTGTTATCCTCAAGTTTCAGGAAAGGGCAAAGCTTCAGGCAAAGGCTAATGCCAAGGCCAGTGTGCTGTTCAGTTTAATGATATTGACCCTTACTGCAATCATAGTGTGACCTCATTGGTGATGTGTCAATGCTCCACGGCATCAATAGCAAAACCAGCACTTACACCAAATTCCTCCTGCTCATGTGTAGTGTTTGTCCCTGTATGTGTACAAATAGCAAGGTGGCTTTTTTAAATTTCATCATGGTTAATTCTCTACATCCCTCGATTGTGCATCCCGATCGAATGGCTCAGCAATTTGTTTTGCCATTCCCCTCCAATCAGACTGCTGATTCCATAACTCAAGTTAGCAGTTCAATCCCTGTCCATGCAGCCCTCTTCTCATGGGATTTAGAGAGCACACAAAGTCCCGTGGAGCCAGGGAAAATGGAGGCCCCTGGCACTGTGTCTTGATGCAACAGTCTTCTTAATGCATGTGGCATGGTGTGTCCGTGAGTAAATGATTTGCATGACAATCTCCCACGTTGCCCTTGTTTAGAAGCACCTCTTTCCACCACTCGCTGACCTATGCAGAATTTGGCTTCCCCGGTTTGGCTCTCATATGTCCATGTGTTTTGCTTGCAGCTCACCCAGACATTTCCAAATCTAAGATGACAACAAACTCTGCTTAGCTTTGTCTGCTGTTGCCTTTTCATATCTTGGTTTGTTTTTTTTTAATGCTAGAAATTCCCCTGTGGACATTTGTTTATCAAATGCTGATGCACTTTGGCCTGAATTTTGCTCTGAAAGTGTGTGTGCATTAAAGTATACTTTTTTCCTCTAAGTTTGTAGGCCCATGTTTGTCTTTCAGAAGCAGGACAGCCATCAAATTGTCAGGGTCATAGCAAAGATCACATGACAGCAATCCTGCTGTTAATGCCAACTGATAATGGAAATCTCAACATTAAATGGCAAAAATATTAAATAAATGTCTTATTCACTTAACCTCAACAGCCCCCTGAATACCTGGAAGTTCTAAAAAAAAAATTAAAAAGCTGACCCTGTCTGCAACAAATGACATCTGAAGCAAAATCCCTTTGATGACTTTATGAATGTGATCCTCTTTAATAATGATTGCATTGCGTTCTTGTGTTGAAAAATGAAGTTTTTAACTCTTTCCTGGAAGTTGTCATTGGCTCTCTATGAATTCCATGGATTATGCTGTCCTGCCACCTCTGAAACTCTGTAGCACTGTAATCCAAAAGGAGGCTTGGCTCTCCCCATTTATCAGCATGCACATAGATAAATAGCACACAAATAGCACCAGCAGATAAATAGAACCTTTTCAGCCATTTGAATTAATAAAATGCATGCAGCTTAAGATCTCACTTTGCCTTTTGTTTGGGTTTGCATGCTTATGAAAGTTCTCTACTGTAGCTATTTAATCCAGGGAAAATATACATTTATTTGGATCCTTTATGGATTAAGGAAGCATGGCCTCTTTACTTCAAACACTTCAAACACTGCAGCATAATAAACAGATTTTCACTCGTGTATTTGTTTGTTATCTGTATTCACAGGGATAGGTGGGCTGGCACTTTGTAAGACGCTCTCTGCTTGTGTTTTAGCATGTCTGTATTTTAATGATGCAACCGGGACATAACTTGAGGATTCCGGCGGAAAATGTTTCTCCCACCGGTGTGTGCCCGGGGATGAAAATTCGTGGAATGGAATTGAAACATATCACCAGGGGATAAAAACAAAGGCCAACCATTCAGCAGAATTGCAGCACCTGCATGTTTGTCCTGTTGTTAACAATGAAGCTGTGCCTGTGTGTTCCTGTCTGCAGCTGATAGGCTTGGGTAGGAAACAAGGGCCCTGCACCAGATCTGCATAACTAATGGACACTGGCCCCAGCAATATCACATCCATTCTTTATCTGCTCCTGTCCCTACGCCATTCCACTGTGGCAATTAGTATTCCCTTCCTCCTCTTCACTAGAACTCAGGAAAGCTGGCAGAGTGACCAGCCAAGAGGCCACTGCTCTCAAGAGGAAACAGGACTGTAGTCTGAGTGCAGGAAAGAGATTGCAGCAAAGGAAGGCGGTGTGTGTGTGTGTGTGTGTGTGTGTGTGTGTGTGTGTGTGTGTGTGTGTGTGTGTGTGTGTTTGTGTGTGTGTGTGTGTGTGTGTGTGTTTGTGTGTGTGTGTTTGTGTGTGTGTTTGTGTGTGTGTGTGTGTGTGTGTGTGTTTGTGTGTGTGTGTGTGTGTGTGTGTGTGTGTGTGTGTGTGTGTGTGTGTGTGTGTGTGTGTTTGTGTGTGTGTGTGTGTGTGTGTGTGTGTGTGTGTGTGTGTGTGTGTGTGTGTGTATGGTTGAAGGTCTGCATGTGTAGGTAGGTGAATGCATGTTTATATTTGGGTACCCTAGTGTATTAAATGCACATGTCACTGAGCAAATATACATGGTCCATTCACAAACCGTAGCATTTCTGGTTCAGTTGAAAGAATTAACTGAAGGTGAAATATTAAAAGTGGTCATGAGTTAAGCGATATACAATGCGTGGCTATTGCTGAGCCCCTCTGAGCCTGCTGTTTACAGATGGAAACTGTCTGTGCATGTGCTGCAAAGGTCAAAAGACAATGTAGGTAGGCTATAAGCAGAGGCCTGGTGCTATTTTTAAACCACTTTTCAATAGCAATACAACAAATGGTCACCATGCACCAAATTTAAAGGTGTGCTATAATTTACAGATAGTGCCATAACTGATAGATTTGTTAAAAGTGTAATTGCTTCGGTGCTGTCACAGCCTGATTTGTGTGGAATTTTCCATGGTGCTGCCGCTGGGTGTGTGGCTCTGTGCTTCAACCATGTCCTGCCCACCGTAGTGGAAGAGGCCAGTCTAGTCCTGCCTGCAAATGAGGGCTAGCTCTCTGCCACTTACCCACTCCATAGGTAATAAACTTCAGCTGGGTGTGGGAGTGTGTGTGTGTGTGTGTGTGTGTGTGTGTGTGTGTGTGTGTGTGTGCGCGCATGCGCACGTGTATGTGTGTGTGTGCATGTGCGCGCGTGTGTGTGTGTGTGTGCAGGCGCGTGTGTGTGTGTGTGTGCGCGCGCGCGCGTGTGTGTGTGTGTGTGTGTGTGTGTGCGCGTGTGCGTGCGCGCGGGTGTGTGCGTGCATGAATGCGCACGTGTGCGCCCGTGTGTGCACGCGTGTGTCTGCCCCGGCTGGTCTAAAAACTGTCAAGTGAGAACACTGTGACATTCTGACAGTCGAGGCGAGCATCTCTCAGCAGGACCCATGGGCATTTTAATTGGCCTACTTCCGAACTGTAATTTTTTTTAATTGCTTTGAGACACTGGGCTCTCCTAAAAAAAAAAAATAAATCAATGCAGATGTAATAATATCTGTAATTGTCTGCCACGCTCTGGGGACACCACAAAAGCCTCGGATCAATGGAGGAGAGCAGCGAAGCTGTTAGGGTTAATTTTTCCTTTTCTCTCAGTAATGACAGGGAGACGAGGGCTTCTCCCGCTTCGCCTGCCCAACTTCTACATTTTCTATTGTCTCTGCACATCTTAATTGAGGCAAATGCAGTTACTTCTGTACTGCAGGCAGCAGAGCCTATGATTAATGAAGCAGCCGGTCACAGTCGCTGTGATGAAAACCAGACAGGCATTTTAAAAAAGCATCAGTCTGTTTTGCCTTGCCTTTGTCCTCGTTTTTCATTGCTCTCCAACCTGAAGAGGCTCCCAAGGGTTAACAGAACAGAGCATTTGGCTGATTGTTGGAGCCTTGAGGTGCAGTGTTACTAATGACCAGTCGGCCACTGCAGAGCAGTGGGGAGTTATTGAATGCCAAGAGCGTGATTGTCCAGCACACACTGGCCGTGATCAGGATGTCACACTTGCATATAAAGGTTGCGAAAATTGGTGGCTCAGCCCCTGGGTGTTTGGCGGGAATGGCCTTTCTGGCCTGGCTTCCGCTGGCATCTCTGGAGACGTGTGTCAAGAGCCAGGGAGGGGGTAAAAAGTTCACAGGTATTAGCCTCCCAGGGTCAGCCTGGCCTTTGACTAATTACCTCATTAAGTCTCACTCCAATACACCCTGCCTGTGCTGCATTGCTCCTGCCTGTTGCATTCTGGGAAAGTAGAGTGAGAGAATGACCCTCCAGTATAGAAATGGACAGAGCACAAAGGTCAGTCTTAAAGAGGTTAAACTCAGTATTACAATTAGGCTTGACTTAGACTGTGGCTTACACATCATTAAAGTAATTACATGTTTTAAGGTACTGTTCAGATGCAGTTCCAGTTTGTAAAATGTACTGACAATATACAAAAACCTCTCACTCACATTACCTTATCTGGGATGTAATAACATAATGTAATCATAACCAAGAAACTGTTGTGTATTTAAACAGTGAACATAGTCTAGCCTTGTATTGATGTGTTGGTTTGTTTCACAAGCCTTTTTATTAGACTGATAATGGTGAATCTCATTTTTATGATGTGTTGTCAGTGTTGGTCATTTTCTGTCTTTTTTACTGGCTCTCTGAGACACACATCATGTTAGCTGTATTACTTCATATCGGAGCCTTATTATGAACATGATGGATATTCTCTCATTATGGCTTCAGTTCATTAAGAGAAGAAAAACATTAATGTTGTTTACCACCACTGTTTCAGGCAGTGTTTTTCTAGTGCGACACTGTTGATCTGTCTCCCTTCCCCCTTCCTTTTGAAATTAATTAATGTTTATATTTGAGTGTGTTGATATTGCTTGGTATTTCCAAGACAATGTAATTCCTCTGTGAAAAATTCACCAATTACCATAAAACTTATGAATGATAATTATGGAGCAATGCAATGTCAATAGTTCCCTGAGTAATCCCTGTGAACACAGCCAAATGGTGTACGCAGTAACTTACTAATTGATAAGCAATTTCATTTATTCTTAATTACCGAATGGCCCATTTTCACACAGCCATGATTAGACTTCCAAACCTACTTATCCAGGCAAGGCTAATTCATTTACCGTATGACGTCATTTCTTCCTTTCTCCACTCCCGCCAGTTTTGGAAGGTGTTCAAGTCCCATTAGTCCCACACAGGCATGTGTGCTTACTGTAGCACAGCTAAAACTCACCAACAAAGTTTCATCTGCAAAATCCCAGCATGAATGCCGGATTGGGATCCTATGGGTGAGGGGAGGGAGAAGGCTTAAGGACTTAGCATGCGCCTCTCCTATCTCCTTTCCTGTCTTTCATCCATAATGCAGGAGCTGTAATATTTATTTCTAAAATCAGTACATGTGTGAGCATACCCTTTGAGATATGGCCAAGACACAGTGTTAAAGTCCACCAAATAGTTTCCTATTTCCTCCCAGTTTCCCCTTCATGTGCCCCCTTCTCGCTGGGGCCAAATGCATTTTGCTGGAGAGAGGGCAGTCCTGGTCGGAACAGGAGAGGTGCAGATTCGAGCTTTCTCTCTTGAGTCCCAAACACTGTCACCCAAGCACCCTCAGACGTTTTCTTCTCCACTTTCTTCATTTGGTCACACCGCCCGCTCCTGAATAGTCACCTTTGAGAAGATTAACCCTTTCATTAAAAATGCTTGACCGAGGTCACACTACTGCCTGGCTCTGTGCTCCAAGCTTCCCTTTGATCTACCAACTATGGAGAAATTATTAGCAATTTCTAAGCCTAGCCATGTGATTTGTTTTT